>NW_027516479.1:0-58474 GCF_048772815.1 Callospermophilus lateralis
TACTAGGAAACAAATATGTATTTCAGGTGAATGAATATTTCTGAGAATAATCTTGTGAAAATTTGATTATAAATCCACATATATGAACAAGAATAAATTTAGGGAGTGTATAATAAGACACATATGTTAAATATTATGAAATATCTGGAGAGTATATATATGCCAATCTAATTACACAGTGAAATATATATCATCCACAGATCCAAAAATATTCATTTTAGTCGATATGGATTTATGTATAACTTTTTTTAACTAGGAAGCTCCCCCATAGGTTGAATTTTCAGTTCCTACATCGTTTAGGAGGAATGATCTCTTCTCACAGTTTGTATCTGCCAAGTCATGTAACTCATGAAAATTTGCGTGTGATACCAGGTAGGATTCTATATGTGCATATAAAAATACATGTGCTGAATAGACTACAGAGAAAGGGAGACAGGAATTCACATATTTGTTAACATTAAAAGAACATGGAGAACTATTTCAATTAAAAATGGACTAGATTTATAACTCCTACCCTATATAATGCAAAACGCAAGTCCAAAAATACAACATGCCTCCTCTGAACTGCTTGTATTTCTATTCTGTTTCGGTTATTTTTCTCCATCATATTATGATTAGTACTCAGAATCTATTAGGGTATGTGTTAGTGTCAGGGATTCAGTATTTCAAATGTAAAATAGAAAAAGGAATCCAATGTGTATACAAATATGTGCTAAACAAAATCTTCCCACTCTCATCCAGAACAATTCCTTGACATTACCTTCGCCCAAAGTAAGACACAATTAGAGGAGAAGAGTTAGAAAATCTGTGAATATATATATGGAATGGAATATGCTCAGGGGTTTACAACCTTGGCAGTGGTAGAGGAGTTTCCAAAAGTATGGGACAGGGTAAAAACTCCATAAACATGGAGCTCTGCTGGCCTAAATACTTCTTGAGAAACTGCCTCTGAGGTTGGGCACTTGAAATATATGTTGTTGTCAGGAGCTTTAGCTGCTTTCTAGTGAGACCATCAAATCTGTGTCTGCATCTATGTGACCTGGAGGAAATGGTTTCTTATTTTCCAAAGAAACATGAGGCAGCAATGCTGAATTCTCTCTTTGTAAGTAAACGGTGACCATTGGGGGATAAGTGTCTTTTCATGTGGACTGTGAAGCCATTTGGTCATCTTCTATTTTCGTGGTGTTTCTTGCTGCTGCACTGGGACTTTGGCAATTGCTTCATGAAATTAAAGGAGTTCAACTGGGACACAGTTCTGGAAGCAAATCTGTCATGTGTGGTGAGTCAGCGTCTGCAAGAGAATGCACCAAACAGGCTTCTAACGCACATAGCTTGGCCCCATGTCCATAGCAACCTGATTCTGAACATTGCCCGGAAACATCTCCATATAACAAGATGCCTTTTCATGTAAGGGTCTGCTGGCTGCACCATGTCAGTCACAAGCCATTTGGAAGCCAATGGCAGATCCACATGGCCCAAAAACAAATTTTTTATCACACACCTTCCCACCACTGCTCTAGGCACATTACTCAGCAGGTTCCAACTTACTGGCATCTCTGTTCTACACCATTTTCATGAAGCCCAGTCAATCAAGGCACTGTCTGGTACACTCATGATCAGCAACATCCAAAGGTTCTCCAGTGCCACCTGGTCATGGAAATTTCAAAAATTTCATGGTATTTATCAAGGCATTTTTCAAAGATGACGTTGGAGGCACTGTGGGTTTCAATTCATTCAGGAACCATTAAATGGTGAGGAAGCTCATTTCAATGAATGCTCTGGAGAACTCTCACAGGCAAGGCTTCCCAAAGAGTGGCCAAAAGGTCACATGAAGCCAGGCCCATTGAGGTCTACAATGTGACGTCCATGGGTGTTGTGACTCTCAACTATGGATGCCAAGTCTTTCAGAATAAAATCATGTGATATCCTGGCTGAGATTTCCCGCGCTCTTTGGAAAGCCACCCTGGGCCTAGATCTCTGTTTCCAAGGGTGATTCTCATAGGTGGCCTCCTAAAATCCCAACAAAATTCAAGGGAATACTTCTCTGAAGTCAGTTCCAGAACTCAGTCTATAAGGGGAATCACACCAGAGTCCAAGCCCAGGTTTTCTCAGTCATGTCTTCCAACCGGACACAAATGACCAAAATTAAAACCAAAACACTCCCATATGGCCCTCATCTTCTTCCATATAGACACTAATCATAACCTCTGGCTGTAGGTTTCCATGAGTGACGGAGTCCAGGAGAGTGGCCAAAATAACTCCCTTGCCCTCATTGGTGTAACATCAGGGTGGTCTGGACACCCTTCATGTGAACCAGGATTGATCAAATATGCTAGACGTTAATACTTCTATGCTTCTCCAATTTGTGGAAAACTGAGTATCAGGTATATAGTTTTATGTGATTTGCCGTCATGAGAAAACACAAGCACCTCTGCAGGTCTTTGAAGAACTCATTTGACCCAAAGGATCCCTATTCTCACTTGATTGAGTTCAAGGACTTTAAAGATAATGGCGAGAGACTTCATCCACAATGACTGCTCTTTTGACCAATTTGGTTTTGGATGCACACATGGGATCTCTCTTTACATCCATCAGGTGCTGAGAATCTGAGCCACAACCTCACATAGGGCCAAGAGGCTGATTCAGACACATCCCTTTCCAAAGCAATTAAGCAAAGAGCCACAGGAGATGCCCATTCATTTCCATTTGAAAACTTTTTCTTCAGTCTTCACAAAGGGGTGGCATGAGGCAAAGACCTTCCTGACATTCAGGGCAACAGAACAATAGGTTAGCAATAGGCCAAAAGCAGGGTTTCTCCACTGAGACTTTCCTGGTCACACTGATATCTGAGTTTTCTGAGATGCTCGCCATTCCCTTCAGCTATCCTTTACATGGCCATGTCTCAGAGCTTGGAGGTGGTACATATCTTGGACACAAAACCATGAGCCAATTCTGGAGAGTGGCCTGAATTCAGGAAGAAATCAGGAACTTAGGAAGATAGCAGGTGTTACCCATCCATACGGCAAGCAGCATTCCATTCATAAATTGGGCAGAAAGAATGCTGGTAAGCTTTCTACTAGACTGGACACATCAATTGCTGGATTCTTTTTTCTAATGTCTACAACCATGGACACAGTGGGATACACAGACATAGAAACCTTCGCCTTGTCAAAACCCTTATTAGAAACCGTCCACTCCAAACCAAACAAACCGCCTTTCCTACCTATTCTCAGAACATTAGACAAAATCACAAACACACACCCACACCCACAAAGGCACCTCTTTCCTCAAAGTAGGTCTCTGACTATCGTGTGTGTCCTCTGACTGCTGGGCCATACTATGTTCCCATCAAATGGCCTGTCTTGTCTCAGATCTGGTTTCCTTGGCCAACTCTGTGAAGTTGTCAGGAGACAGCGGTGAGCCACTTACTGCTTTCTCAGGAAAGGCCACTCTTAAGATCTTTCCTGTCATTTAGCTATCCTCACATCAGTAGGTAGCAAGAAAGACTGACTCTGTCCTTGGTAAATCAAAAGAAGTGAGACCACTGGGACTGGGACTGGGACTAGATTTGTGTGCCTGGCTTCCTAGATCCCAAGTTCAGAGAGTTCCATCACCAAGTATGTGAGGTGAGGTCACTTCCTTCAGGAACTGAATGAGGTCACTGCCTTGGCAACCACATTGTCTTAACATTTACTTCCAAAGGTCCCATGAAATGGAGGCTTCCCCTACTTTATGTGACACTTTCACAAGTTAGGATGGTATATCAACCATTGGTAACTGGGAACAGCTCTCCACACAGGCCTGGTTTGGTCCTTCTTCTCTACATAAAGAAGAGAGAGGCTGATTCAGACACATCACTTCATGCTGACCATGTTGTTTGCAAAGGAAGATGACTTTTGCTCTCTCAGTTCCTTCATAGCTACCTACATCTTCTCTAGAGATCATTTGTGCATGGACCTTTTAGTTTCTCAGCAGTTTGAAGATTTCCTTCATTCCTGTATTTTAAGACCAACTCTGTCCTTGCTCTTCTCTTATGTTAGATTGAGGGAACAGTGTATGGTTAGGGTTAATAACAGGTTCGATTTGGAATAGAAATCATTCTGCTGGATGAATAATGGTATTGGAAACCTGCAATATTTACAAGAATATATAGGTGAAATATATGAGTATGAAAACAGAAATCTAGGTAAGATTTGAAGTCCAGAAAAGCATTGAGCCCTTGATTTCGGTATTAAGCTTTGATTTATTTTCTGCACAGATGGGATACTTTGCTTTGAATTATGTTCTGCAAAGATGTCTCAGATAAATTGATATATAATTGCATAGGACCTTGTGACTTGGATGATTGATTGTAAAAGAGAACTTCCAGTCAAAAAGGAGTAATCGGTAGTATTAGGAAGATAGTCGGTAGGTTTATATAGGAGAGTGAGTATAGGATTTGGACCAAAAGTTCTTTAGCTATAGGGTTTCGGGTATACAGTGAATGTAAATGTCAGAACATGTGAAGAATCAGTCACAATGCAGAACTGGGGAAAATATGTAGGAATGCAGATATCAATAGAGACTTTAGGAAATCTGGCAAAGTATAGTTGGTTGTGAAATGTTAATAAAATAGGTACTTGTCACTTCCTGTTTTTCTGTATGCTTAATAAAACACTGTTGAAATCTTGAGAACTGTTTTCTAATCTTTTTCCCAGAATGTGCTGTCCCCAACTGCCAAACTGCAGAATGTACTCCCTCACCCAGTTGCACGCAAACTGCTCACTCGCCCAGACTCATCAATAAACTTCCCTCCCTGCCCACTTCAAGGAAAGTATATGAGCTCTGCTCTATTCAAATTAGCTCTGAGCCCCAGCATGCTGGACCCCCAATAAACCCTTTGCTTTTGCATGAGAGAGTCTCTTGGTGGTCTCTTCCCCCAACGCTCTCCCGACCTTTATATATGGAGGTTCCTTCGAGATCCGGCAGGGGCGGAAGAGAGACCTCAATGGGCTACTCTCAGGGAAAGTAAGGCGCCTCTTTCTGGTTTCAGGTTTCAGGTTAGGGCTTGGCAAAATGGCTGTTGATGAAGTTGCATGAGCTCTCTTTGACGGTGGCTGGCAGATGTGTCACAGAGCCACAGTCTCTGGGGGACGCCACAGAGGACTCCGGAATCAAGGAACAATAGTCTCCTCGACTCAGTGATGTTTTGTTTCAGATTCGGTATTGCCAGCCCATCGGGTTTTGCCGGCTGCTCAGTCTTGGTCTCAGTGTTGGACGTTCATTGCCTGTCTTTATTATCTTGTCTTGTCTGTGTCGTGAGAGTTGCTTTTACTGTTTGTGAATCTTTCATTATGGGACAGGTCACTTCAATGCCTCTGTCTCTGACCTTGATCACTGGACCAAAGTCCGCTTAAGGGCTCAGAATCTTTCTTTTTCAGTAAAACGCTGGACCTGGCAGACTCTCTGTGCCTCAGAATGGCCCACCTTTGCATTCGGATGGCCCCTAGAATGATCTTTCTACTTCTCACTAATTTAATAAGTCAGAGATATTGTCTTACAGCCAGGGCCACAAAGCCATCCCGATCAACAGCCATATATCTTAACTTGGCAGGACCTCTGCAAATCTCCTCCTCCATGGGTGAAGACTTTCCTTGCCATGTCCCTGCTCCTACTCTTTTCCCCACGATCTCTCAAACCCTCTGCTCATCCTCCTCCTCCACCCTCTGTTCTCCCTGAGTCACAAGATTTGACTCTACTGGACTCTCATCCCCCTTCTTATCTTCTACCCTCATCCCACAACTCCCAACACCCTCTAAGTGATTCCCCTGCTGCTGACTCAGCCTCTCCGCCATTGGAGAAAGATAAGCCAGCCCAGCGCACTCCAGATAACTCCCCTGCAGCACACACAGCCCCTCCTCCCCTGGAGGAAGCTGGCCTGGCCAAAGGAACTCGACAGCGTCAAATGATTTAAAACCCTGAAACTCCCGTGTTGCTCCCCCTCCATTCCTATGGGCCAATGATTGACAACGGCCATGGAGGAAAAATGCAAGCCTACCAGTATTGGCCTTCTCCTCTTCAGACCTATATAAATGGAAAAATAACAATCCTCCTTTTACCGAGGACCCAACCTGGCTCTCAGGTCTGGTTGAGTCATTGATGTTTTCACACCAGCCTACTTGGGATGACTGCCAACAACTCATAGGGACTCTCTTCATGACAGAGGAACAAAAGAGAATCCTCCTGGATGCTAGAAAACAATATCCTCGGACTAGATGGGTGACCAAGACAACTTCCCAACATAATCAAAGCTGGCTTTCTCTTGAAACGACCCAAGTGGGACCCCAACACATTTGAAGGTAGGGAGCATCTGTCCACTTATCACCGGGCTCTAATAGTGGGTATCTTAGTGGCCGCTAGGCGACCAACTAATTTGGCCAAGGTAAGAGAGATTATTCAAGGGCCTGGTGAATCTACCTCTATGTTCCTAGAGAGAACTATGGAGGCATATAGGAGATATACTACTTTCGATCCTCAGGCAGAGGATCAAAAGGCATCTGTCACAATGGCCTTTATTGGGCAAGCTGCCCTAGATATTAAAAGAAAGTTACAATGCTTAGATGGATTACAAGATATGATTTTGAGAGATTTAGTTAGAGAAGCCAACAAGGTATACTATAAGAGTGAAACTGAGGAAGAGAAGGGAGCAAAGGGAGGATGAGAGAAGCAAAAGACAGACTAAGGCATTGACTAAGGTCCTGGTCACAACAACAAACAGGCCAGAAATTAAGAAACAGAGAGACAGAAAGGGATACCTGGGCCCACACAAGAGGCCACCCCTGGCCTCAGATCAATGTGCCTACTCTAAAGAAAAAGGACACTGGGCCAAAGAGTGCCCTAGAAAGAGACAGCCACGCCAGCCAGACATTCTGACTCTGGAGGATGACTAAGAAAGTCGGGGCTCAGATCCTCTCCCCGACCTCAGGGTAACTTTTGAAGTGGAGGGGACCCCAGTAAACTTTGAAGTAGATACAGGGGCAATATACTCAGCCCTTAAGGCCCCATTGGGCCCTCTATCAAATAAAAGGTCTCTAATTCCAGGGACTAAATGCAGTAAATATCAGACTTTGACAACTAAGGGGACCATGGACCAGGGGAAAGGATAAATCCATCACTCCTTCCTAGTAATCCCAGAATGCCCGGCCCCATTGATGGGCAGAGATCTGCTCACCAAGCTCTGGGCCAAAATAACTTTTAACCCTGAAGGCCCCCAAGTGGAATTTCTAAATCCTTCAGTAAATACTCCTATAATCATGGCTGTAACTATGTCAGTAGCAAATGTTCATCAACTCACTCATCTTTGTTCAAAGAAACTGCATTCATTCCTGAAAGATCAAGAACAGAGTTTTCCACTCACCGACTCACAGTGAAAGAAAATAACTGAATGGGTAACAAAAGCCTGTCAGGTCCATCAATTGGTTAATACTTACCCTTCCAAGCTTCCTGCAGGAAAGCACCTACGAGGAACCATACCAGGAAAATTCTGGGAAGTGGACTTTACTGAAATTAAGCCAGCAAGGTATGGACTTAAATATCTTCTAGTCTTTGAAGATACATTTTCAGGACGGATTGAAGCCTTCCCCACAAAAAAAAGAAAGAAAAAAGAAAAAAAAAGAAACAGAGCAAATGGTTGTCAAGAAGATCCTGGAAGACATTTATTCTCCCCTTGACGACCAGTAGTCTTAACCCTCATCAGCCCCTTAAGCAGCGATGGCTGATCACAAATCCTACTAGAAAAGAAGTATGGTCTATCTCACATACAGCCCCCTTATGGACCTGGTGGCCATCTCTCCGCCCAGACATTTGTCAGCTGGCTATAGGTCTTTCCTATTGAGATATCCCTGATGAAGAGGATCCCACTAAAATTCCATTAAATCCCTTCGGTACCATAGAAAATGGAAACAAACATTATGGATGTAGGGACACGTGAGCCAGATGCAGGTTGGCTAGCCTAGATTACTATGTTTGCCCGGCGGAGTATCAAAGCCACAAACAGTCACGGCTGTGCCGGGGGGAGAGCAGACTTCTTCTGTAAGTCATTGGGCTGTGAGCATACAGGGACTGCCAGATGGAACCCAAACTCCTCATCAAATTCTGTAAACAGCATTGGCCATATTACCAATTAGATAACCAAAACCGATGGCCCCAAGAGGGGTCTCTATATCCTCAAATTCTGCGTGACCTTTTAAACTTCTGAAAGTGCTCAAAAGGGTAAAAGGAGATTCCCCTATGTGGAGGCCTTCTCCCTCCTTTGCTCACATCCTGAACTATGCTTCTCCAATAGATGCTTACCCTCAGCCTTCTGCTCCAGACTCTCTGCTGTCACTCCCACCTCAGCAACTTGATTTCTGCCCTCCAATATCTAGATCAAAAACCCAAATCTCTGCCAGTTCTCAGACCATTGCCCCCTTGCTGAGGTAGCAGGTACTGAGGTACCACTCCACTCACTCACTACTCTCTTCTCCTGTCAGTGCCCGCACTGGGTCCCTCCAGGTCCTCTTACCAGCTAATGCAAAGCTCAAACCCACTGAGGAGAACCCTCAGACCCTTATCCAAAATGTAATGAAAATGGCCTTTAATGTTGCTTTGTCATCACTGAAAACAGGTTACTAAAAATTTAAAGTCCCTCACAGGCTTTTTGGGATACTCACTCCCGTTTCCCCCTCTGTTCTATCTGTTCTACTGCTCAAATTTTTCTTGCTATTAAGATCCCAAAGCCCTCTCCCAATATTCTTTTACATCTCTCCTTCCTCATTCTCAGATCCACGGAAGTTGCTCTCATCCCTGCCTTCCAAGTCGTCCCCCTCTGTACCAGGTCCACGGAAAAGTCTTAATAAACCTTCTCCAGAAGTCTTCACCATGGCTGATTTACGACTTTCAGCAAAAGAGTCCCTATAAAAGAGATCACTGTAGATAAACTTCCTATTTTCGTGTTGCCCTGGTCTCCTTGTAAACTGGCTAAAAAATACCAGCACTCCTAATCTAGACACACCCTTAATAGTTTTTCACAAAATATGTGAAAAAAAGGCCTCTGGCCTTGAGCTGGGGCTTCACAGAGATGGCTACATTTCTAAGATAAAGAAGTTACAAACTGGGCTGCATGGAAACAGCTGGCAGGTTGAAAAAAAAGAAAGGGAAGAAAAAGCTCTCCCCCACATAGGTGTCCTTGAAAAGTTAACTTGCCCCAAACTGAGGAAAAAACAGAAACGAAAACTGCTTTTTGTGAACTTCTGCAGACTGTGAACTTCTGAGCCCCTTTCCTTACGTGTTGTGTACAAAATTCTGAAACTACCTAAACTTGGGTTTCAGGGGATTAATTGATTACAACAGAAGCAATGCCCCCTGAATCTGGTTGCAACCAAAAAAGACTGTTTTCCTGTCTTTGGTGCTATCTTAGGTGCCTTGCCTTGTCCGTCCCTACAACAGTATAATTCTATATACTTAAACACTGTTTATGTTTTCAATAAATGGTCAACAGATGTGATTAATTGTGTAATGGTGCAGATGTTTCCCAGAGTGCTCTATCATGATGCAGGTTCATTTGAAGATCAAAGAGGGGGGCATAGAACACGGTTCCGCTGAAAACATATGTCTCTCACCTTAGCCATTCTATTACGAATAGTAGTTACTGCAGGGTAGGGCAAGGGAACCATTGCTCTGGCCCATGGGACACAACAAATGACCCAAAGCAGCAATAGATCAAAAATTAAAGATATTAGAAACCTCCATCACAGCTTTGAACGAATCTTTAACCTCTCTCTCTGAAGTTGTTTTGCAGAACAGTCGAGGGTTGGATCTCCTTTTCATGAGAGAAGGGGGCCTTTGTGCTTCATTGAGGGAAGAATGTTGTTTTTATGTCTACAATACTGGAGTTGTAAAAAAAATCTATGAGTAAATTAAAAAGATGCCTTGAAGAGCGACAACGAGAGAGAGAGAGGCCCAAGAATGGTAGTTTGAGTCTTTTTTTACACAGTCCCCCTGGTTAACTACATTTTTATCAACCCTAGCCAGTCCAATAATAATCCTCATATTATTGCTAACTATAAAACCCTGTTTTCTCAACCGTGTAATTTCTTTTCTCCAAGCTCAAATTGGACAAATTAAACTTATGGTAATACCCCACTAGCAGACATAGAATGTGACACCCCACAATGATCACTTTTATGATTAAAAGTAGCCAGAAGAAGAAGTGGGGAATGAAAGGTTAGTAAAATATGTACTTGTCACTTCCTGTTTTTCTGTATGCGTAACAAAACACTGTTGAAATCTTGAGAACTGTTTGCTAATCTTGTTCCCAGAATATGCTGTCCCCAATTACCAAACTGCAGAATGTACTCCCTCACCCAGTTGAATACAAACAATCCACTCTCCCTGACCCATCAATGAACTTCCATCCCTGCCCTCTGCAAGGAAAGTATATAAGCTCTGCTTAAGCTGTTGTCAGGTCTCTCTGCTCTATTCAAGTGAGCTCTGAGCCCCAGCATGCTGGACCCCCAATAAAACCTTTGCTGTTGCATGAGATAGTCTCTTGGTGGTCTCTTTCTCCGGCACTCGCCCAAACTTTACTTGGATGATTGAATGTAGAAGAGAACATCTATTCAAAAAGTTATAGTCAGTAGGATTAGGAAGATAGTTGGTAGGTTTAGGAAGAAAAGTGAGTATAGGATTTGGAACAAAAGTTCTTTGCCAATAGGGTTTTGGTTAGAGAGTCAATGTAAATATCAACACAAGTGAAGAGTCAGTCACAATGATGAACAGGGGAAAATATGTAGAAAAGCTCATATCAATAGAGACATTAGGAAATCAGGAAAAGAATAAAGTGAGTTATGGGATTAGATATTTTCTACAGGGTTGAGGTTGAATGTATGAGCTTAGGAAGAAACAAAGATGAAGTCAACAATAGGATTGACATTTGAGAGCATTAGCATAGCCCAAGACAGTGTCCAAAATAAGCTCCGTTGCCCTCATTTGCCTAAATTCCCGGTGGCCTGTACATCCTTCCTGTGTACCAGGAGTGATCAAATAGGCCTGACCTTAATATTGCTCTGCTTCACCAATTTGAGGCCTACCGAGTGTTGGGTACACATTCTTTATGTAAATTGGAGAGATGAGAAAACCGAAGCACCTATTGGAAAGCTTCTGAATTAATTTGAAGAAATCATTTGACCCAAATGATCCCTATTCTCACTTGATGGAATTCAGAAACCTTACAGAGGAAGGCAAAATACTTCATCCACAATGACTGCTCTTTTTTGCCATTTTGGATTTGGATGCACACATGGGATCTTTCTTTAGATCCATCAGGTGCTGAGTATCTAAGTCAAAGAATCACACTGGGCCAATAGGCTGATTCAGACACACCTCTTTCCAAATCAATTAAGAAAAGAGCCAAAGGTGAATCCTATTAATTTCCATTTGAAAAATTTTTTCTTCAGGATTCAAAAAGCTGTGGCCTGAGACAAAAACCTTCCTGACTCTCAGGGCAACAGAACAATAGGTAAGCAAATTGCCCAAAGCAGGGATTCTCCACTGAGACTTTACTGGTCACACTGATATCTGAGTTTTCTGAGATGCTCGCCATTCCCTTCAGCTATTCAGTACATGGCCATGTCACCGAGCTTGGAGGTAGTACATATCTTGGACACAAAACCATGAGCCTATTCTGGAAAGTGGCCATAATTCAGGAAGAAAACAGCAACTTAGGAAGGTAGCAGGTATTGCCCATCAATAAGGCAAGCCATAGTCAATTCATAAATTGGGCTGGATGAATGCTGGGAAGCTTTCAACGAGACAGGACACATCCATTAATGCATTCTCTTTTCTAATGTGTACAAGTACAAACACAGTGGGATACACAGACATAGAAACACTTGCGCTGTCAAACGACTTACTAGAAACTGTTCACTCCAAATCAAACAAACCGCCTTTCCTACCTATTCTCAGAACATGAGACAAAACCACAAACCCACACCCACACCCACAATGGCACCTCCTTCCCTCAAATAGGTCTGTGACTGTCCGGTGTGTGCTCTGACTGATGGGTCATACTATGATCCCCCAAAATGGCCTGTCCTGTCTCAGATCTGGTCTTCTTGGCCAACTCTGTGAAGTTGTCAGGAGCCAGGATTGAGCCACTACCTGCTTTCTCAGGAAGAGCCCCTCTTCCGAGCTTTCCTGGCATTTGGCCATCCTCACATCAGTAGGTACCAAGAAAGACTGACTCTGTCCTTGGTTAATCCAAAAAAGTGAGACCACTGGGACTAGGACTGGGACTGGCTCTGGGTGCCTGGCTTTCTGTATCCCAAGTTCAGAGAGTTCCATCACCAAGGAAGTGAGATGAGATCACTTTCTTCAGGAACTGAATGAGATCACTGTCTTAGCAACCACTTTATCATAACAATTGCTTCCAACGGTACCATGAGATGGAGGCTGCCCCTGCTTCCTGTCACACTTTCACATGGTAGAATGGTATATCACCTGTAGGCAAATGGTAACAGCTCTCCACACAGGAATGGTTTTGTCCATCTTCTCTACATTAAGGAGAGATTGGCTGATTCTGATGCAACCCTTCATCCTGACCAGGTTGTTTGCCATGGAAGATGATTTTTGCTCTCTCAGGTCTTTCATAGCTGCCTACATCTTCTCCAGGGATCATTTCTGCATGGAGCTTTGAGGTTCTCAGCAGATGGAAGATCCACTACATTTCTGTATTGTAAGACCAACACTGTCCCTGCTCTTCTGTAAAATGAGATTGAGGGAACAGTGTACGGTAGGGTGAATAACATTTTCCATTTGGCTTAGGAATCATTCTGCTGGATGATTAATGGTATTGGGAACATGCGATATTTATAAGAATATAGAGGTGAAATACATGTATGAAAAAATAAATCTAAGTAAGATTTGAAGCTCAGAAAATCATTGGGCCCTTGATTGGGATACTTACCATTGAATTACGTTCTCACAGATGTCTCAGATAAATCGATATACAATGGCATAAGACCTTGTACGTTGGATGATTGAATGTAGAAGAGAATATCCAGTCAAAAAGGGATAGTCAGTAGGATTAGGAAGATAGTCAGTAGGTTTAGGAAGAAGAGTGAGTATAGGATTTGGAAAAAATGTTCTTCAGCAATAAGTTATCAATTAGAGTGTGAAAGCAAATGTCAGCACATGTGAAGGTTCAGTCACACTGGTGAACTGTGGAAAATATGTAAGAAAGCAGATGGCAATAGAGACATTATGAAATCAGGCAATGTATAAAGTGAGGGATAGGATTAAACATTTTCAATCGGGTTGAGTTTGAATATATAATCTTAAGAGGAAACAAATATGTAGTCACCAATAGGATTGACATTTGAGAGCATTAGGCAACTTGGACATGGATGATGTTAGTAATCCATATTTTCTTTCCATTTAGGCTTTGGTACAATCATAAGTGTGATCTTTGCATTTTGTGTCCAGAATATTTCTGTGATAAAATGTATATGTAGATCAGGTGACATGCGTATTTCTTCCACCATTTCTGGGAGCAATATTTTGAAGACATATAAATTAGTATTGGGGGTACAAAGAGGTGTACACTGTGTCTATGAATATAAAGAAAAAGCATGCATAGACCATACTGTGAATAAATAATATAACTGGTTTTACTCTAAATAATGGATTGAATTGATATCTGAAAATATATAAGAAATCTGATATTTGTATACAATCATTCATTCCAACCAGTTATACATCCATTGGAAATATCAGAGTTATAATTTATCATGAAGGGGATGTGAGTTTTGCTTCAAAAGTGATTATGGAAATTGAAAATAATGTGTTTTGAAAGAGGTCTCAGGAAGAGACCAGTCAAGAAAGATGGAAGAATACATGTGTCCTGAAGCAGGAAGTGATTGAAAGTGAAACAAATTCGTATAAATTTGTGAACTTGTGGATAAAATATATATCCTATGATGTGCATAAACTTAAGAAATAGTAATGTACCAGTTTTGAATAAAAATGAACGTAAAAATGCAAATCATGTACCATAGGAATCTACTTGCATTGATGTTAAACTGGGACAGTAACTCTAGAAATATTAGGATATGTATGTACCATTCACTGAAGTTAGTTTTCAGTACTAGAAAACAAATATGTATTTCAGGTGGATGAATATTTCTGAGAATAATATTGTGAAAAGTTGATTATAAATCCACATACGTGAACATGAATGAATTTAGGGAGTGTATATAAGACACATATATTTCATATTTTAAAAATCTTGAGATTGTATATATATATATATATATATATATATATATATATATATATATATATATATATAACAAAACACACACACAGACATTCAAAAGTAGCAATAGATATGCCAATCGTAATTGATCGAGATATATATATCATCCACAGATCCAAAAATATTCAATTTACTGAACATGGATTTATGTATAATGTTGTTCAACTAGGAAGCTCACCCATTGGTTGAATTTTTAGTTCCAGCAGTGTTTAGGATAGTCATCTCTTCTCACAATTTGTGTCTGCCAAGTCAGCCACCTCATAAGAATGTACATGTGATACAAGTTAGGATTCTATATGTTCATATCAAAACACATCTGCTGAATAGGCTACAGAGAAAGGGAGACAGGAATTCACATATTTGTTAACTTTAAAACACATGGAGAGATATCCAAAATGGCGGCGGGTATGGAGAGATCAAGTCTCTGACCTCTTCAGCTGCGCTGGAATAGGGAGTCATAAACTGTCTAAATACTGTTTGCTCAGGATCACTAGGCAATGATGCACTGACATGAATCTGGGGTGAACAGTCTGGGCCACGCAGAACACACACCGAGCCCGGATCGGTTGCATTCAACCTCTGGTTTGCCTGCGTTTCGTGACTCAGCACTAACGATCCAGCTGAAATAACTGGTCTGCCCTTCTGAACTTACAGAGGTAGAAGCCAACCTAGCCTTCATAGGCAGTGGCCAAAGGATTGAAACGGGGCATGGGAGAGACAGTCAGGACTCACCAGTTGCATCGGTCACCCGGCAAAGGGAACGAATGATCACCATTTGCATGGGATACCACCATGGCATAGAACTGACGTCAAGGATGGAGGAGATAACTTCATTGAAACCAGCGCGACAGGTTTGTAATTCCCTAGCCATCTCTCTCCACACAGCAGGGAATCCTTAAGGGCCCCTCCCAGCTCTCCCGTAAGGGTCCGTCTCAGCTCTACCATGAGCGCAATAGCCAGACCGAGAAAATCAGGAGTGGCGGGGGACTTGTGGCACAGAACTCCAGGCTACCGCTCCCACCAGTGCTGACAACTGAGGTCTCTTGCACCAGCTACTGGGGCGTGGCTCCCGGAGGGCAAACAAATTCGCTTGGGGATCTCAGCCCCAAGCTCTACAAACTTAGGGTCTGAGGGAAGCAAACCGGGAGAGTGTGCCCAGGTATTCATAAAAACAGGTCTCCCAGGAGCAGCAGACCTGGCGTGTTGCCAGTATTGTGGTGAGCGTCGCAGGTGAGCAGGGCATGGCTTGAGGAAACACAAGAGAAGGCCCTAGGGTGTCAGGATTGGACACCCGCCAAGACTGGAAGGAAGAGCAGCTGCATAGTGATTGGTTCCCACCTACTGAGAGGAGAACCTCGGCCCAGTGGGCACAGCACCACCTATTGGAAGAGAAGTTAATCAAACTCTATGACTGCATTTATTATTATCATTATTTATTTATTTTTTAAATTTGGGTTTTTTTTGTTTTTTTTTTTCTTCTTTTTCTTTCATTTTCATTCTTGTTGTTGTTGTTTTTCTTTAACTTTTTTAATGTTTTTAAGTTTTTAAATTTCTTTATTTTATTATTAATTATTATTATTATTATTATTATTATTAAATTGTAATTTTCATTTTTTTATTATCATTATTATTTTTTTTAATTTTTCTTTCATTCTTTATTTTCTGTTTTTTTCTTTTGTCTTTTCATTTCTTTTCAATTTTCTTTTTCCCCCTTCCTTGAATTCTACCTGCCTACTCTCATTCTCTTATTGACTTCTTCCCTTCCCTTCTAATATCTTTCCTCCCAAGCATGAAATAAATTTATAAGACTAATCAGTAACTCAGCACTCAAACAGAACAAGAAGTAACATGAGCAGCATAAGAAAGCAAGAAAGAAAAAGAGTACAAACAATGAAGGACAGCCTAAATACTCAGGAGGACCTAGAGTCATCAGAAAAATGATCATATAAAGAACTCAAGGAATACCTTAGACAGATGGAATGGAACCTTAAAGAAGATATGAGACAGCAAATCCAAACAGTGAAAGAACACATTGAAAATGAATTACATGAACAGATTAAAAAAAAGAAGTTAAGCATCTTTATACGGAGATAGAGATAATAAAAAAAAATCATACAATAATTCTAGAAATGAAGGAAATGATAAACCAAATTAAAAACTCAATTGAGAGAATTACCAAAAGAGTGGAGCAAGTAGAAGACAGAATGTCACATAATGAAGACAAAATATATCATCTTGAAAAGAGTCTAGCCAACTCAGAAAGGCTGGTAAAAAATCATGAGAAAATCATCCAAGAGATATGGGATAACATATAAAAAACAAATTTATGAGTCATCTGGATAGAGGAAGGTCCAGAGATTCAAACCACGGGAATGAGTAACCTACTGAATGAAATAATTACAGAAAACTTTCCAGAAATAAAAAAAGAAACGGATATAAAAATTGTAGATTCATAGAGGACACTGAGCACAAAAAATCACAGTAGACCAACACCAAGACATTTGTTATAAACATATCTAATATACAGAACAAAGAGAAAATATTAAAAGCTACAAGAAAAAGGAGGCAGACTACATTCAGGGGTAAATCAATAAGGTTAACAAAGGATGTTTCATCACAGTTGATGAAAGCGAGAAGATCTTGGAACAACGTATTTTAAACACTGAAAGACAATGGATGCCAACCAAGAATTCTGGATCCAGCAAAATTAACCTTCAGGTACGAAAATGAAATAAAAATCTTTCATGACTAACAAAAGCTAAAAGAATTTGCAGCCAGAAAACCAGCATTGCAAAGCATCTTGAGAAAAATACTACATGAGGAAGAAATGAAAAACAACAACCAAAACCATCAGTGGGAAGTGACTGGGTAATGACAGAGTGCAGGGGGGGAAGCTAATCATGGAGAAACAAAGTAAATTAAAAACAAAGATAAATAATTAAACATGGCTGGAAGTACAAACCATACATCAATAGTAGCTCTAAACGTTTATGGCTTAAAATCTCCAATAAAGCAACATAGGCTGGTAACTTGGATTAATAAAACAAATCCAACAATATGTTGCCTCCAGGAGACACATCTGAATGGAAAAGACATACACAGGCTGAAGGTGAAAAGTTGGGAAAATTTATACCATGCACACGGTCCTCGTAAGCAAGCAGGGGTGGCCATCCTCATATAGAATAAAATCGAAGTCAAGACTAAGTTAATCAAAAGGGATAAGAAGGACATTATATACTGTTAAAAGAAACCATTCACCAACAAGACATAACAATTATCAATATTTATGCACCAAATAATGGTGTTGCAATGTTCATAAAACAAATTCTTCTCAAGTTCAAGAATCAAATAGACCACAACCTAATAATTATGGGTGACTTCAACA
Source organism: Callospermophilus lateralis (assembly GCF_048772815.1). Classification (NCBI taxonomy): domain Eukaryota; kingdom Metazoa; phylum Chordata; class Mammalia; order Rodentia; family Sciuridae; genus Callospermophilus; species Callospermophilus lateralis. Next base: position 17,718 of record NW_027516479.1, read on the forward strand.
CACCTCTCTCACCATTAGACAGATCCTCCAAACAAAAGTTGAATAAAGAAAATATAGAACTCAATATCACAATCAATATCCTAGACTTAACTGACATATATAGAATATATCAACCATCATCAAGTGGATATACTTTTTTTTCAGCAGCACATGGATCCCTCTCAAAAATAGAGCATATATTATGCAATAGGGAAACACTCAGTAAATATAAAGAGGTGGAGATAATACCATGCATTTTATCTGATCATAATGGAATGAAACTGTAAATCAATGATAAAAGAAGGAAGGAAAAATCCTACATCACTAGGAAAATAAACAATATGTTACTGAATAATCCATAGGTTACAGAAGACATAAAGGAGGGAATCAAAAAATTCTTAGAGATAAATGAAAATACAGACACAACATACCGGAATCTTTGGGACACAATGAAAGCAATTTTAAGAGAGAAATTCATCACCTGGAGGTCATTCATCAAAAAAAGCAAAAACCAACAAATAAATGAGCTCACACTTCATCTAAAAGCCCTAGAAAAGGAAGAGCAAAACAACAGCAAATGTAGCAGAAGGCAAGAAATAATTAAAATCAGAGTGGAAACCAATGAAATTGAAACAAAAGAAACTATTGAAAAAACTAACAAAAATAAAAGTTGGTTCTTCGAAAAAATAAATAAGATCAACAGACTCTTAGCCATGCTAATGAAGAGAAGAAGAGAGAGAACTCAAATTACAAACATACAGGATGAAAAAGGCAATATCACAACAGATGCTACAGAAATACAGAAGACAATTAGAAATTATTTTGAAAACCTATATTCCAAAAAAATAGAAAATATGAAGACATCGGTAAATTTCTTAAGTTACATGATTTGCGCAGACTGAGTCACACAATTTAAACATACCAATATCAATGGATGATTTAGAGGAAGCAATCAAAAGACTACCAACCAAGAAAAGCCCAGGACCAGATGGGTATACAGCGGAATTTTACAAAACATTTAAAGAAGAATTAATACCAATACTTTTCAATTTATTTCGAGAAACAGATAAAGAGGGAGCTCTGCCAAATTCATTCTATGAGGCCAACATCACCCTTATTCTGAAACAAGACAAAGACACCTCAAAGAAAGAAAAGTACAGACCAATATCTCTGATGAAGCTAGATGCAAGAATCCTCAGTAAAATTCTGGAGAATCGTATTGAAAGGCACATAAAAAATAATTGTGCACCACGATCAAGTAGGATTCATCCCTGGGATGCAAGGATGTTTTAATATATGGAAATCAATAAATATTATTCACCACATCAATTGACTTAAAGATAAGAACCATATGATCATCTTGATAGATGCAGAAAGAGCAGTTGACAAAGTACAGCATCCCTTTATGTTCAAAACTTTAGAAAAACTAGGGATAACAGGAACTTACCTCGACATTGTAAAAGCTATCTATGCTAAGCCTCAGGCTAGGATCATTCTGAATGGAGAAAAATTGAAGGCATTCACTCTAAAATCTGGAACAAGACAAGGATGCCCTCTATCCACACTTCAATTCAATATAGTTCTCAAAACACTGGCCAGAGAAATTAGACGAAAGAAATCAAAGCCATAAAAATAGGAAAAGAAGAACGTACATTATCACTATGTGCTGGTGACATGATTCTATAGAATCATAGAAGACCCAAAAGGGTCTACAACAAAAACTACTAGAACTAATAAATGAATTCAGCAAAGTAGCAGGATATAAAATCAACATGCATAAATCGAAGGCCTTTCTGTATATCAGCAACAAATCTTCTGAAACGGAAATGAGGAAAAGCAGTTCATTCAAAACATCCTCAAAAAAATTAAATACATAGGAATCATCCCAACAAAAGAGGTGAAAGATTTATACAATAAATCAATAGAACCCTAAAAAAAGAAGTAGAAGAAGATATTAGAAGATGGAAAAATATACCCTGTTCATGGATAGGCAGAACTAACATCATCAAAATGGTGATATTACCAAAAGTTATCTATAGGTTTAATGCAATGCCAATCAAAATCCCAATGGCATTTCTTGTAGAAATAGAGAAAGCAATCATGAAATTCATATGGAAAAATATAAGACCCAGAAATACAAAAGCAATTCTAAGCAGGAAGTGTGAATCAGGCGGTATAGTGATACCAGATTTCAAACTATATTACAGAGCAATAGTAACAAAAACAGCATGGTACTGGTACCAAAACAGGCGGGTAGACCAGTGGTACGGTATACAGGACACAAGAGACTAATCCACAAAGCTACAACTATGTTATATTTGATAAAGGAGCTAAAAGCATGCAATGGAGGAAGGATAGCATCTTCAACAAATGGTGTTGGGTAAACTGAAAATCCATATGCAACAAAATGGAACTTAATCCCCTCCTCTCGCCATGCACAAGAGAGTTAACTCAAAGTGGATCATGGAGCTAGATATCAAATCAGAGACTCTGCATGTGTTAGAAGAAAAAGTTGGCTCTGGTCTATATATTGTGGGGTCGGGCTCCAAATTCCTTAATAGGACACCCATAGCACAAGAGTTAATAACAAGAATCAACAAATGGGACTTACTTAAATTAAAAAGTTTTTTCTCAGCAAAAGAAACAATAAGAGAGGTAAATAGGAAGCCTACATCATGGGAACAAATTTTTATTCATCACACTTCAGATAGAGCCCTAATATCCAGAGTATACAAAAAACTCAAACAATTAGACAATACGATAACAAATAACCCAATCAACAAATGGGCCAAGGACCTGAAAAGACACTTCTCAAAGGAGGACATACAATCAATCAATAAGTACATGAAAAAATGCTCACCATCTCTAGCAGTCAGAGAAATGCAAATCAAAACCACCCTAAGATACCATCTCACTCCAGTAAGATTGACAGCCTTTAGGAAGTCAAACAACAACAAGTGCTGCTGAGGATGTGGGGAAAAGGGTACTCTTGTACATTGCTGGTGGGACTGCAAACTGGTGCGGCCAATTTGGAAAGCAGTATGGAGAATCCTGGGAAAGCTGGGAATGGAACCACCATTTGACCAAGCTATTGCCCTTCTCGGACTATTCCCTGAATCTTAAAAGAGCGTATTACAGTGATACTGCCACATCGATGTTCATAGCAGCACAATTCACAATTGCTAGACTGTGGAACCAACCCAGATGCCCTACAATAGATGAATGGATTAAAAAAATTTGGCATTTATACACCATGGAGTAATATGCAGCACTAAAAAATGACAAAATCATGGAATTTGCAGGGAAATGGATGGCACTAGAGCAGATAATGCTTAGTGAAGCTAGCCAATCGTAGAAAACAAATACCAAATGTCTTATTTGATATAATGAGGGCAACTAAGAACAGAGCAGGGAGGAAGAGCAGGAAGAAAAGATTAACATTAAACAGAGACGTGAGTTGGGGGGGGAGGTAGAGAAAAGGTAAATTTCATGGTAATGGAGGGAGACCCTCATTGTTACACAAAATTACATATAAGAGGTTGTGAGGGGAATGGGAAAATAAACAAAGAGAGAAATGAATTACAGTAGATTCGGTAGAGAGAGAAGATGGGAGTGGAGGGGAGCAGGGATAGTAGAGGATAGGAAAGGTACCAGAATACAAGTTACTAATAGGGCATTATGTAAAATGTGGATGTGTAACCGATGTGATTCTGCAATCCATATTTGGGGTAAAAATGGGAGTTCATAACCCACTTGAATCTAATGTATAAAATACGATATGTCAAGAGCTTTGTTATGTTTTGAACAACCAACTAATAAAATAAAATAAAATAATCGAAAGAAAAACACATGGGAAACTATTTCAACACAAAATTGACTAGGTGTATAACTCCTACCTTATATAATGCAAAATGCAAGTCCAACTATACACCATGCCTCCTCTGAAATGCTTGTAATTCTATTCTGTTTGGGTTGTTTTTCTCCATCTTATTAGGATTAGTAGTCAGAGTCTAGTAGATTAGGTGTCAGTGTCCGGTATTCAGTATTTCGAATGGAAAATTGGAAAATGGACCAAATGTGTATGCAAATATATGCTACACAAAAATTTTCCCACTCTCATCCAGAACAATGCCTTGACATTACCCTCGTCCCAAGTAATACATCATTAAATGTCAAGAGTTAGAAAATCTGGGAATAAATATCTGGAATGGAATATGCTCAAAAGTTTACAACCTGGGAGGTGGTAGAGTAGTTTCCAAAAGTAAGGGACAGGGTAAACACTCCACAAACATGGAGCTGTGCTGGCATAAAGACTTCCTGAGAAACTGCCTCTGAGTTTGAGCACTTGAAATATATGTTGTTGTCAGGAGCATTACCTTCCTTGTAGTGAGACCATTACAGCTGGGTCTGCATCTATGTTACCTGGAGGACATGGTTTAATATTTTCCAATGAACATGCGGTAGCAGTGCTGAATTCAATCCTAGTCGGTAAACTGGGGCCACTGGGGGCTAAGTGTCTCCCCTTGTGGACTGTGAAGTCATTGGGTCATCCTCCACATTTTGTGGTGTTTATTGCTGCTGCACTGGGTGTTTAGTATTTGCTTCACGAAATACAAGGAGTTCAACTGAAAAACAGTGCTGAAGGGAGTTCTGTCATATGTGGTGGGTCAGGGTCTGTAGGAGAATGCACCAACCAAGGTTCTATCCCTCATAGCTTGCCCCTTGACCATAGCAACCTGATTCTGAACATTCCCCTGAAACCTCTCCATATAACAAGGTCCCTTTACTTGTAAGGGTCTGTTGGCTGCACCATGTCAGCCACAAGCCATTTGGAAGCCAATGGCAGATCCACATGGCCCCACCACAGATATTCCATCACACACCTGCCCACCACGGCTATAAGCCCACTAGTCAGCAGACTCCAACTTACTGGCATCTCTGTTCTACACCATTTTCTTGAAACCCAGTCAATCAAGGCACTGTCTGGTATACTCATAATCATCAACAGGATATCCAAAGGTCCTCCAGTGCCACCTGTTCATGAAAATTTAAAAAAAAAATTCATGGTATTTATAGAGCCATTTTTCAAGCATGAAGTTGGAGGCAATGTGGGTTTCAATTCATTCAGGAACAATTAAATGTTGAGGATGCTCATTTCCATAAAAGCTTTGGAGAACTCTCAGAGGCAAGTCTTCCCAAAGAGTAGCCAAAAGGTCACATGAAGCAAGGTGCATTGAGGTCTACAACGTGAAGTCCATGTGTGTTTTGACTCTCAACTATGGCTGCCAAGTCGTTCAGAATAAAATCATGTGATATCTTGGCTGAGATTCCCAGTGCTCTGCGGAAAGCAACCCTGGGCCTAGATCTCAGTTTCCAAGGGCAAATCTCATGCGTGGCCTCCTAAAATTCCAACACAATTCATGGAAATACTTCGATGACGTCAGTTCCAGAATGCAGTCTCTTAGGGTAATCACACCAGAGTTCAAGCCAAGGTGGACCCAGTCGTCTCTTCCAACCGCCACACAAATGACCACGATTCAAACCAAAACAATCCCACATGACCTCATCTTCTTCCATTTAGACACTCATCATAACTTCTGGCTGGAGGTTTCCATGAGGTGTTCACCCCAAGACAGAGTCCAAAAAATCTCCCTTGCATCTCATTTGCCTAAAGTCAGGGTGGCCTGTACACCCTTCCTGTGAACCAGGAATGATCAAAAAGGCCTGCCATTAATACTGCTCTGCTTCTCAAATTTGAGGCCTACTGACTGTGGGTTTTAGATTCTTTATGTGAATTGGAGTCATGAGAAAATCTAAGCACCTACGGGCTAGCCTCTGCAGGGTTTGAGGAACTTATTTGACCCAAAGAATCCCTATTCTCACTTGATGGAGGTCAGGAAAGTTACAGAGCAAGGTGAGAGACTTCATCCACAAGAACTGCTCTTTGGCCATTTTGGTTTTGGATGTACACATGGAATCTTTCTTTAGATCCATCAGGTGCTGAGACTCTAAGCCACCACCTCACACAGGCTCAAGAGTCTGAATAAGACACATTCTTTTCAAAGAAATTAAGCAAAGAGCCAGAGGTAATGCCCATTTATTTCCATTGCAAAACTCTTCTTTTCAGGCTTCAAAAAGGTGTGGACTGAGGCAAAGGCCTTCCTGAAATTCAGGGCAACAGAACAATAGGTAAGCATAAGGCCCAAAGCAGGGTTTCTCCACTGAGACTTTCCTGGTCCCAGTGATTTCTGAGTTTTCTGAGATGCTCGCCATTCCCTTCAGCTATCCAGTACATGGCCATGTCAAAGAACTTGGAGGTGGTACATAACTTGGACAAAAAACCATGAGCCTATTCTGGAGAGTCTCCAGAATTCAGGAAGAAAACAGGAACTTAGGAAGATATCAGGTGTAGCCCATCGATCAGGCAAGCCGCAGTCCATTCATAAATTGGGCAAAATGAATGCTGTGAAGCTTTCTACTAGACAGGACACATCCATTTATGCATTCTCTTTTCTAATGTCTACAACTATGGACACAGTGGGATACACAGACACAGAAACACTCGCCTTGTCAAGGGACTTTCTAGAAAATGTTCACTAAATCCAAACAAACCACTTTTCCTACCTATTTTCAGAACAAGGGAAAATCACAAACCTACAACCACACCCACAGAGGCACCTCCTTACCCCAAGTAATTCTAAGACTATCAGGAGTGTCCTCTGACTGGTGGGGCATATTATGTTCCCTCAAAATGGCATGTCCTGTCTCAGATCTCCTCTTCTTATCCAACTCTGTGAAGTTGTCAAGAGCAAGCTGTGAGCAACTACCTTTTTTCCCAGGAAAGGCCCATCTTCAGAACTCTCTTGGCATTTGGCCTTCCTCACATCAGTAGGTACCAAGAAAGACTGATTCTGTCCTTGGTACATCCAAACAAGTGAGAACACTGGGACTGGGACTGGGACTGGCTCTGTGTGCCTGGCTTCCTGGATCCCAAGTTCAGAGAGTTCCATCAACAAGGAAGTGAGGTGAGGTCACTTCCTTCAGGAACTGAATGAGGTCACTGCCTTGGCAACCACTTTGTCCTAACAGTTGCTTCCAAGGGTCCCTTCAGATGCAGGCTGCTCCTACTACCTGTGACAGTTTCACAAGTTAGAATAGTATATCAACCATAGGCACCAGGAAACAACTCTCCACACAGGCCTGGTTTGGTCCATCTTCTCTACATTAAGAAGAGAGAGGCTGATTCAGACACAACCCTTCATCCTGACCAGGTTGTTTGCCATGGAAGATGACTTCTGCTCTCTCAGGTCCTTCATAGGTGCCTACATCTTCTCCAGGGATCATTTCTGCATAGACCTTTGAATTTCTCAGGAGGTGAAAGATCCCCTATATTCCTGTATTGTAAGACCAACTCTGTGCCTGCTCTTCTGTAAAGTTAGATTGAGGGTAGATGTTATGGTTAGGATTAATAACATGTTTGATTTGTGTTAGGAATCATTCTGCTGGATGAATTATGGTGTTGGGAACCTGAGATATTTTTAAGAATATAGAGGTGAAATATTGTAATGGTCAGGCGAGTATAGGAGGAAGAGATGACCAAGAGACTGTCTCATGCAACTACAAAGGGTTCATTGTGGGTCCAGCATGCTGGGGCTCAGAACTCAGTTGAATAGAGCAGAGAGCCCTGAGAACAGCTTAAGCAGAGCTTATGTACTTTTCTTGGAGAAGGCAGGGATGGAAGTTTATTGATGGGTCAGGGCAAGTAGGCCGTTTGCTTTCAACTGCGTGACTGAGCACATTCTGCAGTTTGGCAGTTGGGGACAGCACATTCTGGGAACAAGATTAGCAAACAGTTCTCAAGATTTCAACAGTGTTTTGTTAAGCGTACAGAAAAACAGGAAGTGACAAGTACCTATTTCATTAACCTTTCATTCCCCACTTCTTCTTCTGGTTACTTTTAATCATAAAAGTCATCACTGATGGGTGTTACATTTTATGTCTTCTAGTGTGGTATATTGTTGTCTGATTACCATAAGTTTAACTTGTCCAATTTGTGCTTGGAGAAAGGAAACTCCATGGTTTAGCCAACAGGGTCCTACAGTTCGCAATAATATGAGGATTATTAATGGACAAGCCAGGGCTGATGAAAGCATAGTTAACCAGACGGACTGTGTGAACCAAGACTCAAACCACCCTTTTTGGGCCTCTCTTTCTCGTTGACGCTCTTCAATGCGTTTTCTTTATTTACTCATAGATTCTTTTCAACTCCAGTGTGGCCTGCACAAAAACAACATTCTTCCCTCAATGCACTACAAAGTCCCCCTTCTCTCATGAAGAGGAGGTTTTATCGCTCGCCTGTTCTGTAAAACAGATTCATAGACAGAGGTTAAACATTCCTGTAAAGCTGTGATGAAGGTTTTATTATCTTTAAGTTTTGGTCTATTGCTGCTTCTAATTAGGGCATTGGTTGTGTCCTTTGGACTAGGGCATTGATTCCTGTGCCCACTCATGCAGCAACTCCTATTCCTAATAGGATGGCTAAAGTGAGAGATACAGGTTCCCAGTGGAACTGAGTTGCATGCCCTCCTATTTGATCTTTAAATGGACCTGCGTCATCATAGAGCACTCTGGGAAACATCTGCACCATTACATAATTAATCACATCTGTTGACTATTTCATGAAAACATAAACAATGTTTAAGTATATAGAATCTTTCTGTTATAGGGACGGACGAGGCAAAGCACCTAAGATAGCACTGAAGACAGGGAAACAGTCCTATTTGGTTGCAAACGGATTTAGAGGGCATTGCTTCTGTTGTAATCAATTAATCCCCTGAACCCCAAGTTTAGGTAGTTTCATAATTTGTACCCAACATGTAAGGGAAGGGGCTCAGAAGTTCAAAGTCGGCAGAAGTTCACAAAAAGCTGTTTTTCTATCTTTTATTTTATCCTCTGTTCTGGGCAAGTTAACTTTTCAAGGACACCTGAAAGGGGGAGAGATTTTTTCTCTTTTTTTTTTTCGCCCTGCCAGCTGTTACCATGGAGCCTAGTTGGTAACTTCTTTATCTTAGAAATGTAGCCATCTCTGTGAAGACCCCACTCAAGGCCAGAGGCCTTGTTCACATATTTTGTGAAAAACTAGTATGGGTGTGTCTAGCTCAGGAGTGCTGATTTTTTTTCGCCAGTTGCCAAGTAGACCAGGGCAACACGAAAAGAAGAAGTTTATCTACAGTGAACTCTTTTAAAGGAACTCTTTTGCTGAAAGTCCTAAAGTCAGCCATGGTGAAGACTTCTGGAGAAGGTCATTTAAGACTTTTCTGTGGGCCTGGTAGAGAGGGGGAAGACGTGGAAGGCAAGGCTGAGAGCAGTTTCATGGATCTGAGAATGAGGAAGTAGAAATGTAAAAGAATACTGGAAAAGGGGTTTGGGATTTTCCTAGCAACAAAAACTTGAGCAGTAGAACAGGTAGAGCAGAGGGGACGACGGGAGTGAGTATCCCAAAAAGCATGTGAGGTATTTTAAATTCTTAGTCACCTGTTTACAGTGATGACAAAGCAACTTTAAAGGCCATTTTAATTACATCCTGGATAGGGGTCTGAGGGATCTCCTCAGCTGGTTTGAGCTTTGGGTTAGCTGGTAAGAGGACCTTATGGGACCCAGTGCGGGCACTGACAGGAGAAGAGAGGAGTGAGTGTGTGGAGGGGTACCTCAGTACCGGATACCTCAGCAAGGGGGCAATTGTCTGAGAACCGGCAGAGGTTTTGATTTTTGATCTAGTAATTGGAGGGGAGAAATCAGGTTGCTGAGGTGGGAGTGCCAGCAGAGAGTCTGGAGCAGAAGGCTGAGTTTGAGGAACTATTGGAGAAGTATAGTTCAGGATGTGAGCAAAGGAGGGAAAAAACCTCCACATAGGGGAATCTCCTTTAACCCTTTTGAGCACTTGCAGAAGTTAAAAAGGTCATGCAGAATGTGAGGATCTGGAGACCCCTCTGGGGGTCACAGGTTTTGGTTGTCTAATTGGTAATATGGCCAATTCTGTGTATTGAATTTGATGAGCAGTTTGAGTTCCACCAGGCAGTCCCTGTATGCTAACATCCCCATGACTTACAGAAGAAGTCGGCTTTCCCCCCACACAGCCGTGGCTGTTTGTGGCTTTGATAGTCTTCCAGGCAAACATAGTAATCTAGGCTAGCCAACCTGCATCTGGCTCACGTGTCCCAACATCCATAATATTTGTTTTCATTATCTATGATACGAAAGGAATTTAATGAAATTTTAGTGGGATCTGCTTTATCAGGGATATCCCAATAGGAAAAACCTATAGGCAGCTGACAAATGTTGAGATGACCAACAGGTCCCTATGTGGGCTGTAAGCGAGATAGACCATTCTTCTGGTCTATGAGGATTTGTGATCAGCCATTGCTGCTGAATTCGCTGATGAGGGTTAGGACTAGTGGTGGCCAAGGGGAGAGTCTATAGCCTTATACACATGCCAAATACACAATTTGAAAGGGTTACCAGTCATTTCCAGTTTCCAGCCAGAGTCTGGACAGGGCACAGGCTTGAGATGGAAGGCATAGATACAGGAAAGGATTCCGTCTACATTTACTGCTGTAGGTGTTATAAGTAGCACGTGGTATTTCCTTTCCAGCGGGGTTCCAGGGATGACACCTGATGTCATCTTATGTAGATGAAGTCTCTTACTTGATATCGATGTGGAGTCTCCTTGTCCCCAGGTTGGTAGGCCGTGGCCAGCTGTTTTAACAGGTATCGCTGAGTTCTTTCAAGAGCTTTAAGTGTGTCAAGCAAGGGGGTGTGGAAGGGATCCTTAGGTCTTAGAGTTGGGGTTAGGTCCCTTACTGGAGGAGGGGCAACATAGAGAATTTCACAGGGGGAGAGGTTACACAAAGAAACAGAGGGAGTATTTTTTAGATGATACAGTGCATAAGGCAGGAGTATAGTCCAATCTTTTAGCTGGTTTCTAAGCTTAATTTCATTAAGGTCTCTTTAATGGTTCTATTTATTTTTTCTACCTGTCCTGAGCTCTGGGATCTATAAGCATAATGTAACTACCAATTAATCACCAGGGTACAGGTTAACCCATGACTTACCTGGGCCATGAACACCAGTGCATTGTCAGACCCTATTACGTTAGGCAGGCCGTATCTTGGAAAAATATCCTTCAGTATCATCTTGACCACGATTTGAGCCATTGTTTTTTTTTTTTTTTTTGGGGGGGGGGAGGTTTCAATCCATCCTGAAAATGTATCTACAAAGACTAGGAGATATTTAAGTCCATACCTTGCTGGCTTAATTTCAGTAAAGTTCACTTCTGAAAATTTTTCTGGTCTGGTTCTTCGAAGGTGTTTTCCTGCAGGAAGCTTAAAAGGGTAAGCATTAACCAATTGATGGACCTGAGACGCTTTTGATACCCATTCAGTTATTTCCTTTCGCTGTGAGTCGGTTAGTAGAAAACTCTGTTCTTGATCTTTCAGGAATGCCTGCAATTTCTTTGAACCAAGGTGAGTGAGTTGATGTACATTTTCTACTGACATTGTTAAAGCCATGACTATAGGAGTTTTTACTGAAGGATTTAGAAATTCCACTTGGGGGCCTTCAGGGTTAAAAGTCATTATGGCCCAGAGTTTGGTGAGCAGATTTCCACCCATCAATGGGGCCGGGAACTCTGGGATTACTAGGAAGGAGTGATGGATTTTTCCTTTTCACAGGTCCATGTACCTCTTAGTTGTACAAGCCCGATATTTACTGCCATTAGCCCCTTGAACTAGAGACCTTTTATTTGATAGAGGGCCCAATGGGGCCTTAAAGGCTGAGTATAATGCCCCTGTATCTACTTCAAAGTTTACTGGGGTCCCTTCAACTTCAAAAGTTATTTACTATATCTGTGAGTTGGTTAGTGGAGTTGGTTAGACTTCATCCACAATGAGTGCTCTTTTGGAGATGTTGGTTTTGGATGCACACAAGGGATCTTTCTTTAGATCCATCAGGTGCTGAGAATCTAAGCCACAGCCTTACACAGGGCCAAAATGCTGATTCAGACACATCCCTTTCCAAAGCAATTAAGAAAAGAATCACAGGTGATGTCCACTCATTTCCATTTGAAAACTGTTTTCTTCAGGCTTCACAAAGGGGTGGCCTGAGGCAAAGACCTTCCTAACATTCAGGCCAACATAACAATAGGCAAGCAAAAGGCCCATTGCAGGGTTTCTCCACTGAGACTTTCCTGGTAACACTGATATCTGAGTTTTCTGAGATGCTCCCATTCCATTCAGCTGTCCAGTACATGGCTTTGTCAAAGATCTTGGAGGTTGTACATATCTGGGGCAAGATGAATCCTGGGAAGCTTTCTCCTAGACAGGAAACATCCATTGATGCATTCTCTTTTCTAATTTCTACAACCACAGACACAGTGGGATACACAGAAATAGAAACAATCGCCTTGTCAAGTGACTTACCAGAAACAGTTCACACCAAACCAAACAAACTGCCTTTCCTACCTATTCTCAGAACATGAGACAAAACCACAAACACACACCAACACCCAGAAAGGCACCTCCTTCCCCCAAGGAGGTCTGTGACTATACAGAGTGTTCTCTGACTGGTGGGCCATTCTATGTTTCACAGAATTGGACTATCTTGTCTCAGATCTAGTATCCTTGGCCAACTGTGTGAAGCTGACAGGAGCCAGCAGTGAGCCATTACCGGCTTTCTCAGGAAAGGCCCCTCTTCTGAGCTCTTCTGGCATTTGGCCATCTTCACATTAGTAGGCACCAAGAAAGACCGATTCTCACCTTGGTAAATCCAAACAAGTGAGACCACTGGGGAGTGGGACTGGGACTGGCTCTGGGTGCCTGCCTTCCTGGATTCCAAGTTCAGAGACTTCCAAAAACAAGGAAGTGAGGAGAGGTCACTTCCTCCTGAAATGAATGAGGTCACTGACTTGGCAACCACTTTGTGCTAACAGTTTCTTCTTATGGTCCCTTGAGATGGAGGCTGCCCCTACTTCATGTGACACTTTCACAAGTTAGAATGGTATATAAACCATAGGCACCTGGGAAGAGCTCTCCACAAAGGCCTGGTTTGGTCCATCTTCTCTACATTAAAAAGAGAGAGGCTGATTCAGACACAAACCTGTATCCTGACAAGGTTGTTTGCTATGGAAGATGACTTTCACTTTCAAAAGTCCTTCATAGCTGCATACATCTTCTCCAGGGATTATTTCTGCATGTATCTTTGAGGTTCTCAGCATGTGGAAGATCCCCTACATTCCTGTATTGTAAGACCAACACTTTCCCTGCTCTTCTGCAATGTTAGATTGAGGGAACAGTGTATGGTTAGGGTTAAAAACATGTTCTATTTGTGTTAGGAATAATTCTGCGGGATGATTAATGGTATTGGAAACCTGCGATATTTACAAGAATATATAGGTGAAATATAAGTATGAAAACAGGAATCCTGGTAAGATTTGAAGCTCAGAAGGGCATTGGGCCCTTGATTGGGAGACTTAGTTTTGCATTATGTTCTGCACACATGCCTCAGCTGAATCGATATAAAATGGCATAGGACCTTTTTTCTTGGATGATTCAATGTCGAAGAGAACATCCAGTCAAAAAGGGACAGTAGGTAGGATTAAGAAGATAGTCAGTAGGTTTAGAAAAAACGTGAGTATAGGATTCGGACCAAAATATTTTTAGCAATAGGGTTTTGGTTAGAAAGTGAATGTCAATGTAAGCACATGTAAAGAATGAGTTACAATAATGAGCTGGGGAAAATATGTAGGAAAACAGATATCAATAGAGACATTACGAAATGAGACAAAGTATAAAGTGAGTAATAGGATTAGACATTTTCAACAGGCTTGAGTTTGAATATATAATCTTAGGAAAAAACAAATATGTAATCACCAATAGGATTTTCATTTGAGCACATTAGGCAACCTGGACATGGATGTTTTTAGTAATCCATGTTCAATTTCCGTTTAGGTTTGGTACAATCATAAGTGTGACGTTTGTGTTTTTTGTGTCCTGAATATTACTGTGATAAAATGTATATGTAGATCAGGTGACATGGGTATTTCTTCCACCATTTCTGGGAGCAATATGTTGAAGATGTATTAATTAGTACTGGAGTTCAATGAGGTGTATCCTGTGTCTATGAATATAGAGATAATGCATGAATAGACGATACTGTGAATAAATAATATAACTGATTCCACTTTAAATAATGGATTGAATTAATATCTGAAAATATATAGGAAATCTTATATTGATAAACAATCATTCATTCCAACCGGTTATACATCTAATTTTAATATTAGGTTTATGGTTTATCATGAAGAGTGTGTGGGCTTTGTTTCAAAATTGATTATGGAAATCAAATATAATGTGTTTGGAAAGAAGTCTCATGAAAAGACCAGTTAAGAAACCTGGAGGAATACATGTGTTTTGAAGCAGTAAGTGATTGAACGTGAAACAAATGCCTATAAATTTGTGAACTTGTGGATGAAATATATATCCTATGATGTGCATAAACCGAAGAAATAATAATGTACCAGTGTTGTAAAAAAATGAACGTCAAATTACACATTATGTCCCATACAAATCTACAGGCAATGATGTTTAAGTGGGTCAGTTACTATAGAAATATTAGGATTTGTATGCAACATTAACTGAAGTTAGTTTTCAGTACTAGAAAACAAATATGTATTTCAGGTGGATGAATATTTCTGAGAATAATCTTGTAAAAAGTTGATTATAAATCCACATACATGAACATGAATGAATTCAGGGAGTTAATGTAAGACACATATATTTCATATTTTGAAAAATCTGGAGAGTGTGTATATATATATACACAGACATTAAAATGTAGCAGTATTTATGCCTATCGAAATTCATCATTAAATATATATCATCAACAGATGCAAAAGTATTTATTTTAGTAAACATGGATTTATGTATAGTGTTTTTCAACTAGGAATCTCACCCATAGTTTGAATTTTCAGTTCCAAAATCGTTTTGGAGGAGTGATCTCTTCTCAAAATTTGTATCTTCCTAGTAACTGTAACCTCAAAAGTATGTATGTGTCATACCAGGTAGGATTCTATATGTGCATATAAAATTACATGTGCTGAATAGGCTACAGAGAAAGGGAGACAGGAATTCACATATTTGTTTACTTTAAAACACATTGAGAACTATTTAAACAAAAAATTTACTGGATTTATAACACCAACCCTTTATCATCCAAAAGACCAGTCCAACTGTACACCATTCCTCCTCTGAACTGCTTGTATTTCTATTCTGTTTGGGTTATTTTTCTCCATCATAATGGTTTAGTAGTCAGAGTCTAGTCAGCTATTGGTTAGTGTCAGGGATTCAGTATTTCGAATGGAAAATTAGATAATGAATCCAATGTGTATGCAAATATGTGCTACACAAAATTTTTCCACTCTCATCCAGAATAATGCCTTCATATTACTTCGGCCCCAAGTAAGACACAATTAGAGGAGAACAGTTAGAAAATCTGTGAATACCTATCAGGAATGCAAAATCCTCAGGAGTTCACAACCTTGGAGGTGGTAGGGGAGTTTCCAAAAGTAAGGGACAGGGTTGATAGATCCAACCTGATCTTTCATTAAAATTGGGGGCCATCTTGCCACAAAGCCATGAAAAGATAATTTTGGCTTTACTATAAATTAGTGCAAATTCTGAACCTGCTTGGAATGCCTACCAGTGCCTTGAACTCACCCATGTCTGGATCTCTGACCAGATAGCAGCGCTCTCTAAAACTTTAATGATACCTCATAAATATTTTTCTTTCCCTGGCCAGACAACGTGTCTCTGAGGCTGTAATGGTCCTCATAAATTCTGATGTTAGGGCCAGCAAAAAAAAAAAAATGTAATATACCATTAGTGTGATGCTTGTCAAAGTTCTCTTATCTGTAACCCCCCTTTTGTGTATCTTTCTGGGCTACATATCTGGGCTGTAGGAAAGTTGGGTTGCTGTCTTGTTCCCGCCATTTTGGGAGGGAGAGGCAGCCTGGCCGGTTGAAATAATAAGCTTGCCTTAATTTGATTTTAATTGGAGTCAGTGGTCTTTTCTTGCATTCTGGTCTTACATTTTGGAGTTCCAAAGCGAGATAACCCTGCCCGACCAGATCACAAGACCAGACTGTGGAAATTCTGAAGCTGGCCTGCCCTCTAGGGCTCCACACTGGAGAGCCACTCTAGGGGGTGTGCAACTTAAGACGTTCCAAGGCCTTGGATTGAGCCTTCAGTTCCTGGAGCACTGCAGAGAACCAAAGCACTAAAATTATTAGCAAGCTCCTGGTAGAGGAGGCCTCCATAGGTAAGTGACGCCTTTATAACATCTGCTATCCAGTTAAGGGAGAGTACTTCTGATGACAGGGAGGTGGCCTGGGTAGGCTAACATATACCCCTCTCCGGGACAGTAAAGAGAATGGTTCTGTCCTCTGTTCTGTTCTGTAGGGAATTGCTCTTTAAATTTAAGCTCACAAGGTTTTCTAGGTGTTCAAAAATCTAATAAAATATTAATGTCTACAAAAGGTCTAATATGCCTTTGTTCAAGGACTTTTCCTTCAACAACAAAAAAATGGTTTACAATTTTCAATACAATTGTCTAATATTTCAATAAATAAGTAAAGTAAATTTCATATGGGATTACTCATTCATGAGTAGTTTTGTTTGATATCTGATTGATTTACTAAGGTCTGTATAAGTTTGTACTAAAGTGTGTATAAGATTGTAAAATTCAGTCATGTGTTAAAGAGACAAAAATTTCTGAAAACATAAGTTTACCCATAAAACTGTGTTATTAAGTTTTATTTTTTTCTAGAGCAAACAACCATAAAAATTAAACAACTGAATAAATAAGAACTGTTATTTTAGAGAACTGTACTGCCATTTCTTTAAAAGCTAAACTTGGTTAATGTAGAAACATCAATGTAATTGTGTTGCTGTCAATGTGCTCATATCTTCCAGGTATACAAGTCTGTAAGGTAGAAACTTGAAAAGAGCATTATATCAATCTGTTGTTCTAAAGTTATATGGTAAAAAAATATATTGGGGATTTATTTACCTGTTATCAATAAGATATGTAAAGTTTTATGTTACTTTTTACATTGGGGAACCATTTAAATGAATTTTTAGGTTATTGAGAGCCTAATCTATGTAAAGGTTAAAAACTTTCAGCCTTTCTTTAATTCATGTTTTAAATCTGATATCATACGGTGTTAGCAAATGTTCATGTGACCTGACACAATTTATGTAAACTTTGTAAAATGATATTTAAAAAACAAAGATCACCTTTAGATCTAAAACACTAAAGATTCATATAGAGCCCTGCCTTAACTGAAATAAGGCTGTGTGTCCCATCTTACAACATGTGAGAATGACTACGAAAGCAGTAGGTCAGATTTTATTTCATTTAAAGTTATGTTCAAAAGTTTCTTTGGTTTTTGATTTGTGTCAAGATTACTAGGATTTAAACAGGGGATATAGTGTATAACTCAGCCAAAAAATTTAGGGTAGCTGTTACACGAACTAAGTATTTTTACTCTTGTTAAAAATTTTTATTTTGTAATTTCCTAATAAGTGATCTAAAGATTCCCTGTTAGTGTTTTACAGAAGTGTTGCTTTAAGAACACAACATGGGTTAATTTTAGATAATAAGTCATCACCTATAAGACAGAATAATACAGATCCCAATTAATTAAAAGACAAATAATTATAAAGTTATAGACATTAAATCCCAGTACTTGTAATATAAGGCTGTTAAAATTTATTTGCTGGATGTTTCAGATTAGGATTTAATTAAAGTTAAATGAAAAGGGCCAAGAAAACCAATATTTGGCTCTTGCCCTCTGAGTCAGTCTGAATCCAGGGAACAGGGGACTTCTCTAAAGAGCTTTGCAACTCTGGGCCAAATAACCTCCAGATCAGGAAAAATAATGAGACCACTGGAGAACATAAAGCCAATGAGTGCATTTGCCATGAAGAGGAGAGTTATCAGAGAAGGGAGACATTCTTATGCTTCTGAGGGAAACCACATGGTCAAGCAAGACCTGGACCCACCTAACGAAAATGGCACTATCAGAACTGAGAAGCTGCTCTCAAGTTTCCCCAGAATTGACTCCCATAAAAGCTCAGCTGACTGTGAAAAATAGATAGAAACAGAAGTCAGTTTGACTGTTTCATCTTAAACAGTTAGCAAAGACAGTTAAAACGAAAACACAGCCATTCCTGGGCATTTTAATTAATCATCATCATCATCATCATCATCATCATAATAATAATAATAATAATAATAAAATTTTAAGGTATACAATTTATGTTAGCCTCCCAAAATAAGTAAGACTGGAAACTAAAAGAAGGATTCTCAGACAGGAATGCCTGATAACAATAAAAAGAGACTATCAAGAGGAGCTGCCAGAGGCAGATTTTTTAGGTTAAGACCTACTTATATTCCTAACCTGAACAGGTAGTCTTCGTGTCTGCTAGTACGATTATCCAGCCCTGAGTAACAGAAGTGAAGATTTCTCTATTAGACACAAAGGTCATACTAGTAAAAGGATTTTGCAAGATCAGATGACATGAAATTATTACACTGTATCTAATGGGGAAGGACAACTGTAACACTAAAATTAAAAGGTTACGTTGACAGTCCAGATAACTGGGGAAACTAAAGTCTGGTGAGGGAACCTCAATACAGCGACATGTTCCAACTGCTGCAACATTTATTCAGTACTCATGGTTTTTGTTTCTCTCAACTTTCAGGGCAGCTGAACAATAGGTAATCTAAAGGCCCAAAGCAGGGTTTCTCCACTGAGACTTTCATGGTCACACTGATATCTGAGTTTTCTGACATGGTCGCCATTCCTTTCAGCTATTCAGTACATGGCCATGTCACAGAGATTGGAGGTGGTACATACCTTGGACACAAAACCATGAGCCTATTCTACAGAGTGGCCAGAATTCAGAAAGAAAACAGGAACTTAGGAAGATAGCAGGTGTTGCCCATTGATAAGGCAAGCTGCAGTACATTCATAAATTGGGCAGGATGAATGCTGGGAAGCTTTCTACTAGACAGGACACATCCAATGATGCATCCTCTTTTCTAATATCTACAACCACGGACACAGTGGGTTACACAGACATAGAAACACTCGCCTTGTCAAATGACTTAGTAAAAGCTGTTCACTCCAAACCAAGTAAACCGCCTTTCCTACCTATTCTCAGAATATGAGACAAAACCACAAACCCACACCCACACCCACAAAGACACCTCCTTCCCCCAAGTAGGTCTGTGACTATCCGGAGTTTCCTCTGAGTGGTGGACCATGCTATGTTCACCAGAAATGGCCTGTCCTATCTCAGATCTGGTCTCTTTGGCCACCTCTCTGAAATTGTCAGAAGCGAGCGCTGAGCCACTACCTGCTTTCTCAGAAAAGGACCCTCTTCAGAGCTTTCCTGGCATTTGGCCATCCTCACATCAGTAGGTACCAAAAAAGACTGACCCTGTCCTCGGTAAATCCAAACAAGTGAGACCAATGGGACTTGGATTGGGACTGCTTTTGGGTGCCTGGCTTCCCGAATCCCAAGTTCAGAGAATTCCATCACCAAGGAAGTGAGGTGAGGTCACTTCCTTCCTGAACTGAATGAGGTCACTGCCTTGGCAACCAGTTTGTCCTAACAGTTGCTTCCAAGGGTCCCATGAGATGGAGGCTTCCCCTACTCTCTGTGACACTTTCACAAGTTAGAATGATAAATCAAACATAGGCACCCAGGAACAGCTCTCCATAATTGCCTGCTTTGGTCCATCTTCTCTACATTAAGATCAGAGAGGATGATTCAGACACAACCCTTCATCCTGACCAGGTTGCTTTCCATGGTAGATGACTTTTGCTCTCTCAGGTCCTTCATAGCTGCCTATATCTTCTCCAGGGATCATTTCTGCAAGGACCTTTGTGGTTATTAGCAGGTTAAAGATCCCCTACATTCCTGTATTTTAAGACCAACTCTGTCCCTGCTCTTCTGTAATGTAAGATTGAGGGAACAGTGTATGCTTAGGGTTAAAAACAGATTCAATTTCAGTTAGGAATCATTCTACAGGATGAATAAAGGTATTGGGATCCTGCAATATTTACAATATATAGGTGAAATATAATTATGAAAACAGAAATCTAAGTAAGATTTGAAGCCCAGAAGGTCATTGGGCCCTTGATTGGTATACTTAGCTTTGAATTACTTTCTGCACAGATGTCTCAGATAAATCGATATACAATGGCATAGTATCTTGTACCTGGGATGATGGAATGTAGAAGAGAACATTCAGTCAAAAAGTGATAGAAGTTAGGATTAGGAAGATATTCGGTAGGTTTAAAAAGGAGGGAATAATAGATTTGGAACAAATGTTCTTTAGCAATAGGGTTTCGGTTAGAGGGTGAATGTAAGTGTCACCACATGTGAAGATTCAGTCACAATGATGAACTGGGGAAAATATCTAGGAAAGAAGATATCAATTGAGACATTACAAAATCAGGCAAAGTATAAAGTGAGTGACAGGATTAGACTTTTTCAAAAGGGTTGAGTTTGATTATATAATCTTTGGAAGAAACAAATATGTAGTCACCAATAGGATTTTCATTTGAGCACATTAGGCAACCTGGACATGGATGTTTTTAGTAATCCATGTTCAATTTCCGTTTAGGTTTGGTACAATCATAAGTGTGACGTTTGTGTTTTTTGTGTCCTGAATATTACTGTGATAAAATGTATATGTAGATCAGGTGACATGGGTATTTCTTCCACCATTTCTGGGAGCAATATGTTGAAGATGTATTAATTAGTACTGGAGTTCAATGAGGTGTATCCTGTGTCTATGAATATAGAGATAATGCATGAATAGACGATACTGTGAATAAATAATATAACTGATTCCACTTTAAATAATGGATTGAATTAATATCTGAAAATACATACGAAATCTTATATTGATATACATTCATTCATTTCAACCAGTTGTACATCTAATGTTAACATTACGGTTATGGATTATCATGAAGGGTGTGTGAGTTTTGCTTCAAAAGTGATTATGGAAATCGAAAATAAAGTGTTTGGAAAGAAGTCTCACTGAAAGACCCGTCAAGAAACCTGGAGGAATACATGTGTTCTAAAACAGGAAGTGATTGAAAGTGAAACAAATGCCTATAATTTGCGAACTTGTGGATGAAATATATATCCTATGATGTGCATAAACTGAAGAAATTGTAAAGTACCAGTGTTAAATAAAAACGAATGTCAAAAGTCACATCATATCCCATAGGAATCTACTTGCATTGATGTTAAACTGGATGAGTTACTGTAGAAATATTAGGATTTGTATGCACCATTCACTGAAGTTAGTTGTCAGTACTAGGAAACAATATGTATTTAGGGTTGATGAATACTTTTGAGAATAATCTTGTGAAATATTGATTATAAATCCACATACATGAGCATCAATGAATTTATAGAGTGTACAGTAAGACACATATATTTCATATTTTGAAAAATCTGGAGTGTGTGTGTGTGTGTATATGTATATATATATACATATAACACAGAGACATTAAAAAGTAGCAATACATATGACAATCAAAATTTGTTGTGAAATATATATCATCCACATATATTTGGATATACATATAACACACAGACATTAAAAAGTAGCAATATATATGACAATCGAGATTTGTTGTGAAATATATATCATCCACAGGTCCAAATATATTTATTTTACTCAACATGATTTATGTATAATGTTGTTCAACTAGGAAATTCACGAATAGTTTGAATTTTCAGTTCCAACAGCGTTTAGTAGGAGTGATCTCTGCTAACAATTTGTATCTGCCAAATCAGCCATCTCAAAAGAATGTACATGTGATACCAGGTAGGAATCTATATGTGCATATGAAATTACATGTGCTGAATTGGCTACAGAGAAAGGGAGACAGGATTTTTTTTATTTGTTAAATTAAAAACACATGGAGAACTATTTCAACAAAAAATTGACAAGTTTTACAACAGCTACACTTTATCATGCAAAAGGCAATTCCAACTGTACACCATGCCTCTTCTGAACTGCTTGCATTTCCAATCTGTTTGGGTTATTTTTCTCCATCATATTAGGATTAGTAGACAGAGTCTAGTAGGGTTTGGGGTAGTGTCAGGGATAAAGTACTTCCAAAGGAAAATTAGAAAAAGAATTCAATGAGTAGGCAAATATGTGCTACAAAAAATCCTCCCACACTCATCCAGAACAAAGCCTTGACATAACCATTACCCCAAGTATGACACAATTAGAAGAGAAGAGTTTGAAAATCTGTGATTATATATCTGGAATGGAACATGCTCAGGAGTTTACAAACTTGGAGGTGGTTGAGGAGATTCCAAAAGTAAGGGACAGGGTAAACACGCCACAAACATGGAGCTCTGGTGGAATAAAGACTTATTGAGAAACAGCCTCTGAGTTTGGACACATGAAATATATGTTGTTGTCAGGAGCTTTAGCTTCCTTTTTAGTGAGACCATCAAAGCTGGGTCTGCATCTATGTGACCTGGAGAAAGTGGTTTCTTATTTTCCAATGACCATGAGGCAGCAGTGCTGAATTCTATCTTTTTAGGTCAACTGTGGCCATTGGGGTCTAAGTGTCTCCCCCCCTGTGGACCGTGAAGTCATTTAGTCATCCTCCATTTTTCCTGGTGTTTCTTGCAGCTGCACTGGGAGTTTGGTATTTGCTTCACGAAATACAAGGAATTCAACTGGGACACAGTGCTGGAGGGAGTTCTGTCACCTGTGGTGAAACAGGGTCAGCAAGAGAATGCACCAACTAGGCTTCTATCCTATATAGCTTGCCCCCTTGACTATAGCAACCTGATTCTGAACATTGCCCTGAAACCTCTCCATATAACAAAATGCCTTTACTTATAAGGGTCTGTTGGCTGCACCATGTCAGTCACAAGCCATTTTGAAGACAATGGCAGATCCACATGGCCCCACTGCAGATGTTTTATCACACTCCTGCCCACCACTCCTCTAGGCCCACTACTCAGAAGGAACCAAGTTACTGGCATCTCTGTTCTACACCATTTTCATGGAATCCAGTCAATCAAGGCACTGTGTGGTACACTCATGATCAGAAACAGGACATCCAAAGATTCTCCAGTGCCACCTGTCCATGGGAATTTCAAAAATTTTATGGTATTTATCAGGAAACATTAAATGGTGAGGAAGCTCATTTCATAGAAAGCTGTGGAGAATTTTCACAGGCAAGACTTCCCAAAGAGTGGCCAAAATGTCACATGAAGCCATGCCCATTGAGGTTTACAATGTGAGGTCCATGTGTGTTTTGCCTCTCAACTCTGGCTGTCAAGTTTTTCAGAATAAAATCATGTGATATCCTAGCTGAAATTCCTAGTGCTCTGTGGAAAGCAAACCTGGCCCTAGATCAGTTTCCAAGGGCAACTCTTATCCGTGGCCTCCTAAAATCCCAAAACAGTTCATGGCAATATTTCTCTGATGTCATTTCCTGAACTCAGTATCTAAGGGGAATCACACCAGAGTTCAAGCCAAGGTGGACCCAGTCATCTCTTCCAACTGTCACACAAATAACCAAAATTAAAACCAAAACACTCCCACATGGCCCTCATCTTCTTCCATATAGGCACTCATCATAAACTCCGGTTGGTGGTTTCCATGAGGGACACAGCTCAAGACAGTGTCAAAAATATGCTCCCTTGCCACTCATTTGCCTAAAGTCAGAGTGGCCTGGACACACTTCCGGTGAACCAGGAGTGATCAAATAGGCCTGCCATTAATACTGCTCTGCTTGTCCAATTTGAGGCCTACTGACTGTCAGGTATAAATTCTTTATGCGATTTGGAGTAATGAGAAAACCCAAGAACTTCTGCATGGCTTTGAAGAACTCATTTGACCCAAAGGATCCCTATTCTCACTTGATAGAGGTCAGGAACCTAACAGAGGAAGGCAAGAGACTTCATCCACAATGATTGATCTTTTTGCATTGTGGATTTGGATGCACATATGGGGTCTTTCTTTAGATAAATTAGGTGCTGAGAATCTAAGCCACAGCCTCACACAGGGTGAAGAGGCTGATTGAGACACATCCTTTTCCAAAGCATTTAATCAAAGAAACACAGGTGATGCCTATTCATTTCCATTTGAAAACTGTTTTTTTCAGGATTCAAAAAAGGGTGGCCTGAGGCAAAGACCTTCCTGACATTCAGGGCAACAGAACATTAGGTAAGCAAAAGGCCTAAAGCAGAGTGGCCAGAATTCAGGAAGAAAACAGGAACTTAGGAAGGTAGCAGGTGATGCACATCAATAAGGCTAGCCACACTCTATTCATAAATTGGGCAGGATGAACGCTGGAAAGCTGTCTACTAGACAGGAAACAATCATTGATGCATTCTCTTTTTTAATGTCTGGATCCACAGACACAGTGTGATACACAGATATAGAAACACTCCCCTTGTCAAATGACATTCTAGAAGCAGTCTAGTCCAAACCAAACAAACCGCCTTTCCTACCTATTCTCAGACCATGAGACATAACCACAAACACACACCCACAACCACAAAGGCACCTCCTTCCAGCAAGTAGGTCTGTGACTAACTGGAGTGTCCTCTGACTGACAGACTTTCCCTGAAATGTCCTGTCCTGTCTCAGATCTGGTTTTTTGGGCAAGTCTCCAAATTTGTCAGTAGCCAGTGCTGAGCCACTACCATTTTTTCAGGACAGGCCCCTCTTCAGAGCTTTCATGGCATTTGCCGATCCTCACATTAGAAGGTACCAAGAATGACTGACCCTATCCTTGTTAATTCCAATCAAGTGAGCACACTGAAACTGGGACTGGGACTGGCTCTGGATGCCTGGCTTCCTGTATCCCATGTTCAGAGAGTTAAATCAACAAGAAAATGAGGTGAGGTCACTTCTTTCAGGAACTGAATGAGATCACTGCTTTGGTAACCATATGTCCTAACAGTTGCTTCCAAGAGTCCCATGCGATGGAGGCTGCCCCTATTTCCTGTGACACTTTTACAAGTTAGAATGGTATATCAACCATAGGCACCCTGTAAGAGCTCTCAACACAGGCCTGGATTGGTCCACCTTCTCTACATTGAGAAGAGAGTGCCTCATTCAGACAATCCACATCAAGTTGTTTGCCATGGATGATGACTTTTGCCCTCTCAGGTCCTTCATAGCTGAATACATCTTCTCCAGGGATCATTTCTTCATGGACCTATGAGGTTCTCAGCAGGTGGAAGATCCCCTACATTCCTGTATTTTAAGACCAACTCTGTCCCTGCTCTTTTGTAAAGTTAGATTGAGGAAACAGTGTATGGTTAGTATTAATAACATGTTCAATTTGGATTAGGAATCATTCTGCTGGATTAATAATGGTATAGGGAACCTGCGATATTTATAAGAATATAGAGGAGAAATATACGTATGAAAACAGAAATCTAGGTACGATTTGAAGCCCAGAAGGGCATTGGGCCCTTGATGGGGATACTTAGCTTTGAATTACTTTCTGCACAGTTGTCTCAGATAAATCGACATACAATGGTAAAGGACCATTTACCTTGGATGATTGAATGTAGTGAAAGAGGAAGAGTCGGCAGGATTAGGAAGGTAATCGGTATATTTTGAAAGAAGAGTGAGTATAGGATTTGGACCAAAAGTTCTTTAGAAATAGGGTTTCTTGTAGAGAATGACTGTAAATGTCAGCACATGTGAAGAGTCAGTCACAATGATGAACTGGTGAAAATATGTAGGAAAGCAGATATCAATAGAGACATTAGGAAATCAGGCAAAGTATAAAGTGAGTGATTGGATTAGACAATTTCAACATGCTTGAGAGAATATATAATCTTAGGAAGAAACAAATATCTAATTACCAATAGGATTGACATAAGAGAGCATTAGGCAAACTGAACGTGGATGTTTTTAGTAATCCCTGCTCACTTTCCATTTAGATTTTGGTAGAAGCATCAGTGTGACCTTTGGTTTTTGTGTCCAGAATATTACTGTGATAAAATATATTTGTAGATAAGGTGACATGAGTATTTCTTCCACCAGTTCTCAGAGCAATATTTTGAAGACTTATAAATTAGTATTCGGGATACAAATAAGTTTACCCTGTATCTATGAATACAGAGATAATGCATTAATAAATCATAATGTGAATAAATAATATAACTAGTTCCAATTTTAAATAATGGATTTAATTGATATCTGAAAATATACAGGAAATCTTATATTGATATACATACATTCATTCCAACGAGTTAAACATCTAATGGTAATATTAGGGTTATGGTTTATCAGGAAGAGTGTGTGAGTTTTGCTATTGTGGGTGAAGGAAAACGCGAGCCAGATGCAGTTTGGCTAGCCTAGATTACTATGTTTACCCGGCAGTTATCAAAGCCACAAAAGCCAAGGCTGTGTGAGGAAAAGCCGACTTCTTCTGTGAGTCATAGGGATGTGAGCATATAGGGGCTGCCTAGAGGAACCCAAACTTTTCATCAAATTCAGTACACAGCATTGGCCATATTACCAATTAACAACCAAAACCGATGGCCCCCAGGGGGGTCTCTATAACCTCAAATTCTGTGTGACCTTTTTAACTGCGGCAAGTGCTCAATAGCGTGGAAGGAAATTCCCCTATGTGGAGGCCTTTTTCCTCCTTCACTCAAATCCTGAACTATACATCTCCAATAGATCCTCACCCTCTGCCATCTACTCCAGATGCTCTGCTGTCAATCCCACCTCAGCAACCTGATTTCTCCTCTCCAATTACTAGATCAAATACCCAAACCACCGCTGGTTCTCAGACAATTGCCCCCTTGCTGAGGTAGCAGGTACTGAGATACCCCTCTGCCCACTCACTAATCTCTTCTCCTGTCAGTGTCCGCACCGGGTCCCAACAGGTCCTTTTACCAGCTAACCCAAAGCTCAAACAGGCAGAGGAGAGCCCTCAGACCCCTATCCAAGATGTAATGAAAATGGCCTTTAAAGTTGCTTTGTCAACACTGAAAACAGGTTACTAAGAATTTGAAGTCCCTCACAGGCTTTTTGAGATACTCACTCCCATCTTCCCCTCTGGTCTATCTGTTCTACTGCTCAACTTTTTGATGCTAGGAAAATCCCAAAGCCCTTTCCCATTATTCTTTTACATCTCTTCTTCCTAATTCTCAGATCCACGGAGCTGCTCTCACCACCCGCCTTTCACGTCTTCCCCCTCTGTACCAGGACCACAGAAAATTCTTAACTGACCTTCTCCAGAAGTCTTCACCATGGCTGAATTTAGGACTTTTAGCAAAAGAGTCCCAATGAAGGAGTTCAATGTAGATAAACTTCCTCTTTTCTTGTTGCCCTGTTCTACGTACCATGGGCTGGAAAAATCAGCTCTGCTATGCTAGACACCCCTTTACTAGTTTTTCACAAAATATGTGAACAAGGCCTCTGGCCTTGAGCTGGGGCTTCACAGAGATGGCTACATTTCTAAGATAAAGAAGTTACCAACTGGGCTCCATGGTAATAGCTGGCAGGGAGAAAAAAAAGGGAAGACAAAATCTCTCCCCCTCCCAAGTGTCCTTAAAAACTAAACTTGCATAGAACAGAGGAAATAAAACAGAAACAAAAACAGCTTTTTGTGAACTTCTGCAGACTGTGAACTTCTGAGCCACTTTACCTACATGTTGGGTACAAAATTCTGAAACTACCTAAACTTGGGGTTCAGCGGATTAATTGATTACAACAGAAGCAATGCCCTCTAAATCCGTTTGCAACCAAATAGGATTGTTTCCCTAGCTTCGGTGCTATCTTAGGTGCCTTGCCTTGTCTGTCCCTACAAAAGTGTAATTCTATATACTTAAACATTGTTAATGGGTTCATAAAATGGTCAACAGATGTGATTAATTATGTAATGGTGCAGATGATTCCCAGAGTGCTCTATCATTAAACAGGTTCATTTAAAAATCAAATAGGGGGGCAAAAAACTCGGTTCCGCTGGGAGCTGTTTTACTCACTTTAGCCATCCTATTCGGAATAGGAGTTGCTGCAGGGGTGGGCACAGGAACCACTGCCCTAGTCCATGGGACACAACAAATAACCCAATGACAAGTACCAATAGACCAAAACTTAAAGATATTAAAAACCTCCATCACAGCTTTACAGGAATCTTTAACCTCGCTCTCTGAAGTAGTTTTACAGAACAGGTGACATTTGGACCTTCTCTTCATGAGAGAAGGGGCCTTTGTGCTGCATTGAGGGAAGAATATTGTTTTTATGCTGACGATAATGGAGTTGTAAAAGAATCTATGAGTAAATTAAAAAAAAACGCCTTGAAGAGTGTCAACGAGAGACAGAGGCCCAAAAATGGTGGTTTGAGTCTTGGTACACACAGTCCCCGTGGGTAACTACACTTTTATCAGCCTTGGCCGGTCCTTTAATAATCTTCATATTATTGCTAACTGTAGGGCCCTGTATGCTCAACCGTGTAGTTTCTTTTCTCCAAGCTCAAATTGGACAAGTTAAACTTCTGGTAATCAGACAACAATGTTTCCGACTAGCAGACATGAATTGTGACACCCCCCAATGATCACTTTTATGATTAAAAGTAACCAGAACAAGAAGTGGGGAATGAAAGGATAATAAAATAGGTACTTGTCAATTTCTGTTTTTCTGTATGCTTAACAAAACACTGTTGAAATCTTGAGAACTGTTTGCTTATCTTGTTCCCCAAATGTACTGTCCCCAATTGCCAAACTGCAGAATGTACTCCCTCACACATTTGCAAACAAACCGCCCACTTGCCATGACCCATCAATAAATTTCACTCCCTGCCCTCTCTAAGGAAAGTATATAAGCTCTGCATAAGCTGTTCTCAGGGCTCTCTGCTAAATTCAAGTGAGCTCTGAGCCACAGCATGCTGGACCCCCAATAAACACTTTGCTGTTGCATGTGACAGTCTCTTGGTGGTCTCTTACTCCAACGCTCGACCAACCTTTACATTGGTACAATCATAAGTGTGACCTTTGCTTTTTGTGTCCAGAATATTACTGTGATAAAATGTATACATAGGTCAGGTGACATGAGTATTTCTTCCACCATTTCAAGGAGGAATATTTTGAAGACATGTAAATTGGTATTGGGGGTATAAAGAGGTGTACCCTGTGTCTATGAATATAGAGATAATGCATGAATAGACAATATTGTGTATAAATAATATAACTGGTTCCACTTTAAATAATGGATTGAATTGATATCTGAAAATATATAAGAAATCATATATTGATATACAATCATTCATTCTAACCAGTTATACATCTAATCGTAATATTAGGGTTATGGTTCATCATGTAGGGTGTGTGAGATTTGCTTCAAAAGTACTTATGGATATCAAAAATAATGTGTTTGGAAAGAAGTCTCATGAAAAGACCAGTCAAGAAAAATGAAGAAATATATGTGTTCTGAAGTTGAAAGTGATTGAAAGTGAAACAAATGCCTATAAATTTGCAAACTTGTGGATGAAATCTATATCCAATGATGTGCATAAACTAAAGAAATTGTAATGCACCAGTGTTGAAAAAAATTAACATCAAAATACACATCATGTTCCATAGGAGTCTACTTGCATTGATGTTAAACTTGGTCAGTTACTGAAGAAATATTAGGATTTGTATACACCATTCACTGAAGTTAGTTTTCAGTAGTAGGAAACAAATATGTATTTCAGGTGGATGAATATTTCTGAGAATAATCTTGTGAAAAGATAATTATAAATCCACATACATTAATATGAATGAATTTAGGAAATGTATAATAAGACAGATATATTTCATATTTTGAAAAATCTGGATAGTATATATATACTATATATATATATATACAGATATTAAAAATTAGCACTATATGCCAATTGAAATTCACCATGAAATATATATCATTCACAGATCAAAAATATTCATTTTACTGAACATGGATTTATATATAATGTTGTTCAGCTAGGAAACTCACCCATAGGTTGAATTTTCAGTTCCATCAGCATTTAGGAGGAGTGATCTCTTCTCACAATTTGTATCTGCCAAGTCAGCAACCACAAAATAGTGTACGTGTGGTACCAGGTAGGATTGTATATGTGCTTATAAAAATACATATGCTGAATAGGCTACAGCGAAAGGGAGACAGGAATTCACATATTGGTTAACTTTAAAAACAACTGGAGAACTATTTCAACAAAAAATTGACTAGATTTATAACTCCTACCCTATACAGTGCATAAGGCAAGTCCAAATATACACCAGGCCTCTTTTGAAATGCTTGTATATCAATTTTTGGGGGGTTATTTTTCTCCATCATATTAGGATTAGTACACAGAGTCTAGTAGGGTATGGGGGTAGTGTCAGGGATTCAGTATTTCAATTGGAAAATTGGAAAATGAATCCAATGTGTATGCAAACATGTGCTACACAAAAATCCTTCCACTCTCATCCAGAACAATTCCTTGGCATTTCCTTCGCTCCAAGTAAGACACAATTTGAGGAGAAGAGTTATAAAATCTGTGAATATATATCTGGAATGAAAATTGCTCAGGAGTTTAGAACTTTGAAAGTGGTAGACCAGTTTCCAAAAGTAAGGGACAGTGTAAACTCCACAATCATGGAGCTCTGCTGGCCTAAAGACTTCTTCAGAAACTGCCTCTGAGGTTAGGCACTTGAAATATATGTTGTTGTCAGGAGCTTTAGCTTCCTTTGTAGTGAGACCATCAAAGCTGGGTCTGCATCTATGTGACCTGGAGGACATGGTCTCTTATATTCCAATGAACATTAGGCAGCAGTGCTGAATTCTCTCTTTGTAGATAATTGTGGCCACTGGGGGCTAAGTGTCTCCCCATGTGGAGTGTGAAGCTATTTGGTCACCTTCCACTTTTTGTGGTGTTTCTTGCCGCTGCACTGGGAGTTTGGTATTTGCTTCACGAAATTCAAAAAGTTCAACTAGGACAAACTGCTGGAGGGAGTTCTGTCACGTGTCGTGGGTCAGGGTCTACAGGAGAATACACCAATCTGGCTTCTATCCCACATAGCTTGCCCCTTGACCATAGCAACCTGATTCTGAACATTGCCCTCAAACTTCTCCATATAACAAGATGCCTCTACATACAAGGTTCTGCTGGCTGCTCCATGTCAGTCACAACCCACTTGAAAGCCAATGGCAGATCCACATGACCGCACCACAGATTTTTTAACACACACGTGCACAACACTTCTCTACGACCACTAATCAGCAGGCTCCAACTTACTGACATCTCTGTTCTACATCATTATCATGAAACCCTGTCAATCAAGGCAGTGTCTGGTACACTCAAATCAGCAACAGGACATTCATGGTTGTCCAGTGCCACCTGGTCATGGGAATTTCAAAAATGTCATGGTATTTATGTAGCCATTTTTCAAGGATGAATTTGGAGGCACTCTGGGTTTCAATTCATTCAGGTACCGTTAAATGGTGAGGAAGCTCATTTCAATTAATGCTCTAGAGAACTCTCACAGGCAAGTTTTCCCAAAGAGTGGCCAAAAAGTTACATGAAGCCAGGCCCATAGAAGTCTACAATGTGAGGTCCATGTTTGTTTTGACTCTCAACTATGGCTGCCAAGTCTTTCAGAATAAAATCACATGATATCATTGCTGAGATTCCCTGTGCTGTGTGGAAAGCCACCCTTGGTCTAGATCTCAGTTTCCAAGGGTGACTCCCATGTGTGGCCTCCAAAAATCTCAACACATTTCATGGCAATAATTCTCTGAGGTCAGTTCCACAACACAGTCTCTAAGGGGAATCACACCAGAGTTTAAACCCCGGTGGACCCAGTCATCTCCCAACCGCCACACAAATGACCAGAATTAAAACCAAAACACTCCCACATAGCCCTCATATTCTTCCATATATACACTCATCATAAACTGTGGCTGGATATTTCCATGAGGGGCACATCCAAAGACAGTGTTCAAAAAAAGCTCCCTTGCCCCTCATTTGCCTAAAGTCATTGTGGCCTGGACACCCTTCCTGTGAACCAGGAGTGATCAAGTAGGCCAGCTCTTAATACTGCTCTGCTTCTGCAATTTGAGGCCTACTGCCTGTCAGGTATAGACTCTTCATGTGATTTGGAGTCATGAGGAAACCCAAGCACCTCTGCATGGCTTTCAAGAACTCATTTGACCCAAAGGATCCCTATTCTCACTTGATAAAGGTCATGAAACTAAGAGAGAAAGGCAAGAAACTTCATCCACAAAAACTGAACTTTTTGCCATTTTTTTTGGATGCACACATGGGATCTTTCTTTAGATCCATCTGGTCCTGAGAATTTAAGCCACAGCCTCATACAGGGCCAAGATGCTGATTCAGACGCATCCCTTTCCAAAGCAATTAAGCAAAGAGCCACAGGTGATGCCCATTCTTTTCCATATGAAAATTAATTTCTTCACGCTTCACAAAGTGTGGCCTGAGGCAAAAACCATCCTGACATTAAGGGCAACAGTACAATAGGCAAGCAAAA
The DNA here is from genome assembly GCF_048772815.1 of Callospermophilus lateralis. Lineage (NCBI taxonomy): Eukaryota > Metazoa > Chordata > Mammalia > Rodentia > Sciuridae > Callospermophilus > Callospermophilus lateralis. The sequence goes on from NW_027516479.1 coordinate 50,357, forward strand.
GGCCCAAAGCAGGGTTTCTCCTCTGAGACTTTCCTGGTCACACTGATATCTGAGTTTTCTGAGATGCCCCCATTCCCTTCAGCTATTCAGTACATGGCCATTTCACAGAGTGTGGAAGTGGTTTATATCTTGGACACAAAACCATGAGCCCATTCTGGAGAGTTTCCAGAATTCAGGAAGACAACTGGAACTTGGGAAGATAATAGGTTTTGCCCATCTATAAGGCAAGCTGCAGTCCATTCATAAATTGGGCCGGATGAATGATGGGAGCTTTCTATTAGACAGGACACATCCATTGATGCATTGTCTTTTCTAATGTCTACAACCACGGACACAGTAGGATACACAGATATAGAAACACTTGCCTTGTCAAATGACATACAAGAAACAGTCCACTCCAAACCAAACAAACCGACTTTCCTATCTATTCTCAGAACATGAGACAAAACCGCATACTCACACCCATACTCAAACGGCACCTCCTTCTCCCAAGTAGGTGTGTGAATATATGGAGTGTCCTCTGACTGGTGGGCCATACTCTGTTCCACCGAAATGCCCTGTAGGGTCTCAGATCTTGTCTCCTTTTCCAACTCTGTGAAGTTGCCAGGAGCCATTGGTGAGCAACTATCTGCTTTCCCTGGAAAGGCCCCTCTTCAGAGCTCTCCTGGCATTTGGCCATCCTCACATCAGTAGGTACCAAGAAAGACTGACCCTATCTTTGGTAAATCCAAACAAGTGAGCCCAATGTGACTGAGACTGGGACTGGCTCTGGAAGCCTTGCTTCCTGGATCACAAGTTCAGAGATTTCAAACACCAAGGAAGTTAGGTAGGTCAATTCCTTCAGAAACTGAAAGAGGTCACTGCCTTGACAACCACTTTGTGCTAACAGTTGTTTCATAGGGTCCCATGAAATGGAGGCTGCCCCTACTTCCTGTGACACTTTCAAAAGTAAGAATGGTATTTCAACCATAGGCACCTGGGAACAGCTCTCCACACAGGCCTGGTTTGGTCCATCTTCTCTATATTAAGAAGAAAGCGGCTGTTTCAGACACATCCCTTCGTCCTGACCAGGGTTTTTGCCATGGAAGATGATTTTTGCTCTCTTAGGTCCTCCATAGCTGCCTACATCTTATCCAGGGATCATTTCTGCATGGACCTTTGAGGTTCTCAGCAGGTGGAAGATCCCCTACATTCTTGTATTGTAAGACCAACTCTGTACCTGCTCTTCTGTAAAGTGAGATTGAGCGAACAGTGTATGGTTAGGGTTAATAACAGGTTCGATTTGGGTTAGGAATCCTTCTGCGAGATGAATAATGGTATTGGAACCAACAGAAATCTAGGTAAGATTTGAAGCCCAGTAAGGCATTAGGCGCTCGAGTGGGATACTTAGTTTTGAATTATATTCTGCACAGACGTCTCAGATGAATCGATATACAATGGCATAGGACCTTGTATCTTCGATGATTGAATGTTGAAGAGAACATCCAGTCAAAAAGGGATAGTAAGTAGGATTAGGATGATAGTTGGTAGTTTTAGAAACAAGAGTGAGTATAGGAGTGGGACCAAAATTTCTTTAGCAATAGGCTTTTGCGTAGAGATTGAATATAAATGTCAGCACATGTGAAGAGTCAATCACAATAATGAACTGGGATAACATCCTCACTCCATTGGTGCATCCTCCGCCAAGTGGAGGGGCCCATGGGGGACGAACCCTTATGGCAAAGGCAGAAGATAGTTAGTCAGAGCTGTTAATCATACTTTTATATAAGAAAGAGAGATCTGTGGGGATGTAAACTTAAGAAATAAGCCTGTGAGAAGGGTAGAACATCCTTTTAAATGTTGGCAGCACGGTCTTCCATCTCCAGACGATGATGGACCTGTATGGGTTTAGAGGCCAAAATATTAATCTGTTCTTTAATAAATTGTACCAGCCTGTTTATAATGCAGGGTCCTATGGACCCAATTATAAGTAAACCCAACAAAGGGCCTAATCGGGGAAGAAGGTAGGGTAGAAATCCATAAAGCCCAGTCCAGAGGGGATTTTCAAATAGTTCGCATCATCTCTTTCTAGATCTTATTGACGGTGCTTAATTTTAGTGCATACTATGCCTGATTTATTGGCATAAAAGCAGCATCGTTCCCCTAAGCCCAAGCAAATACCTCCCTGGTTATCTGTCAGCAAATCTAAGCCTCGTCTTTTTGAAGGAACACTTCTGCCTGGGAGTCTATTTGGTCCTGCAGATCTTTAATGGTTCCTGATAGAGTTTGTACATCATTTATAAGTTGTTGAGACAGGCGATGGTAAGAGTGTATAGCTGTGCCTAAGCCAGTGTACCTATGCCCACAGCAGCTGTTATTCCAAAGCTGGCAATGAGTGGTAAGGCCTGTATTGCCCTCCTGTGTCTTTTGACTAAGGTGTCTAGACTAGGAATGGGTAGAGGTTCGTCTCCTGGGACTATAGTTATATCAGGGAGTAATCAGGCAAGAACAGAGCCACCGGTCTAATTCGCTGGAAGCCTGGGGAAGGCCAAGTTTCCTCCACCCATTAAAACTCTGCCATTGGGAGGACAAAGAGTTGGGGTGGGTGAGGAATAATTTTGTATGTTGAGCAATTTTCAAAGAAAGTAACTCCAACATCAATATCATAGGTGTTATTCTGCATCGCGCCTAAAAGACATAATGTAATAGTGACTATAAGTTGTACTTAAAAAGGAAATCCGGGTTGGCATGTATTATCATTGTCTATGATAGAATTAATAGGAACTGCCATAGTCATAATTGCCCCTGTTGTCATGCAGAGCCAGCAATCACCAGCAAGGGTGTGGTTGGAATTATTAAGCAAGTAGAAGGTAGTTTCCAAAATATCTAATGTATTGGTATCTAAACCTGGGAGCTGAGATTTAGGCAACATTAAGGGATGATATGTGAGCTCAGGGATTTGGGGTTTCAAAAGTTTGATTATGTGAGGATGTTTGACAGCATCAGTGGTTCTTCCACCATCAGTGACCCCTGTAGGGGCCTTAATGGGCCAGCAGGAGGGTTTACCGACAGGGCCTTGGCAACCAGCTGACTGTAGCTTGGTGTATTTGCCTTCTACTCCCTGGTCAAATAGAACGGAGGTATAATGAATAGTGGTCCCCCCTGCTGCATGAGTTTTAGTTTGGGAGGCTTCAAAAAATTGTTCTCCGTGCTTGTTAACACAAATTGAGGGCAACACATAACAAGAGTCATGCCACGCCTGGGTATGTGAACAGGTTGCAGAAAAATTTTGGAGAGCTTTACTTGTACTAGGGGGAATAAACTTTGGCTTGTTAACACATACCCATTTAGGCTGATGAACTCCTCCAAGTTTATGGTCAACCTCGGCATGGAGGTAAGCCACCTTAGTCACGCAGTCAGCAGTCTCGGTCCAACTAGTGGGAGCCTGAGTCCAAGATCATCACTTGCATTCACAGGGGGGCCCAAAAACTTACACCATGATGTTGGAACGTGGAGGGCCAAGGCCTCCATGTACAAACCTGTTAAGCAGAAGTGCCTAAATCAGGATCCTCACACAGATTGTTGGCTGCATCTGAAAAAGAACAAAATTTGTCCTCAGGGGGAGGCCCTCCATCCCTGTGTTGAGGTAAGTCATTAACCTGTTTAACCAGGCATTCTGGTAACCATCTTGGGGCTGATTGCTCTTTGTCCAAAAGACAAGCTGAGCCTCGTCCCCAGATGAGAACAGGATCTGGACCTTTCCATTTATTTGTAAGGGAATTGCACCACATAAGAGGTGGGCGAACAGAATTGGACAAGGGATGCCAGTTTCTGTCTGCGGCCGAATGGCCTTCACTGTCTAGGGTAAGAAAAATAAGGGCAAGTAAGGCATGGTTAAGGCGATGCCTGGGAGTGGTAAATACAAGGGCGGAAGCCTTATGGAGGCTTATCCAAGTCTATAAGGTAAGGTGGGCACGTTCCACAACGCCTTGGCCCTGAGGGTTGTATGGAATTCCAGTAGTATGACGAATTTGCAAGGTAGCACAAAACTATTTAAACTTGGCACAGGTATATGCAGGATAATTATCTGTTTTAATATGTATTCGTTTACCCATTATGGAAAAGGCTGAAATAAGAGGAGAAAGAACATATTTGGTAGCCTCTCCTGAATGTGGTGATGCAAAAATAAAGTCGCTGAAGGTATCTATAGAAACGTGTATATATTTGGTAATTTCAAATTCAGGAAAATGAGTAACATCCATTTTCCAAAACTGATTGGGCAGTAATTCTCGGGGGTTAACTCTCATGTGTTGAATGGGGAGGGAGACAGTGCAACCTGGGCATGCTTTTACTATTTCTCGTGCCTGTTGCATGGTAATTTTACAAAGTAATTGAAGGCTCTTGGAATTTAGATGGTGAAGATTGTGTAACTCTGTGGCCTTTTGAATGGAGCCCACAAAAATTGGAAAGATGGAATGAGTTGCTGCATCAGCTTGGGCATTACCTTGTGTTAGAGGCCTGGGATGATCAGAGTGTGCCCTGATGTGTTCTAAGAAAAATGGGTGTTGTCTGGCCTGAATTAGCTTCTGAAGCTGATGAAAAAGAAAGGCCACATTGGAAGAAGCCTTAATGGTGGGGGAAATGTCCAGCAGGGGCACAGAATGAGCAATGTACTCACTGTCTGTATAAATATTAACAGGATTATCAAAAAATATTATAAAAAATTGTGTTATGGCAAACAATTCCACAACCTGTGCTGACTGATAGATAGTATCAAAGATGGTAGGCTGGTTATTGACAACAAAGAGCGCTCAGCCATTACTGGAACCGTCTGTAAAGACATTAAGGGCTTGAGGAATGGGAGCCTTTTGAGTAATTTTGGGAAAAATAAATGGATGTAACTGGACAAAATGTAAAAGGGGGTCATTGGGGAGGTGGTTATCAATTGTTCCCCAAAAGCCTGATAGGGCAATACCCCATTCATCCTGTGTCTGTATTAAAAATTTTGTTTGGTCCTTCATATATGGAATTAAATTATTATGAGGTTCTTTGCCAAAATGTTGTCGAGAATCAAATGACGTTTAATAATAATAGAAGCTACCTGAGCAAGATTAACAGTAATAACCTTGGAGGATGTGGTGGGTAAATGGACCCAAAGCAAGGGGCAGCCTTTATTTTTAAAATGTGGATCTCGCTGCCAAATTATTCCTGTGGGTGTATGAGGAGTTTGTTAAATGACCAGAACCATAGGAAGGTTATAAGAAATTTGTGTAACAAACTGTTGGGCAATGGCTTCTGTGACTTGGTTTAATGCCTGTAATGCCTCGTGTGTAAGCTTTTGAGAGGAGGAGGGGTGGGAATCACCTCTCAAAATATAATTAAGGGACAAAAGTACACAAGTGGGTAATTTTAAATATGTTCTTAGCCATTTAATATCCCCCAGTAATTTTTGAAAATCATTAAGAGTGTGAAGATGGTCCACACGTAGTTGTATTTTAGGAATTTGAATCTGATTATCTTGAAGTTTAAGGCCCAAATAGGTATAACAGTCCTGTGTTTGAACCTTATCAGAAGCTATCTGTAGTCCCAAGGTAGTGAGGGTTTTGTAAAGGTCCAGGTAACAATTATTAACGTCATGGATATTAGGTGCAGCAATTGACAAATCATCCAATTAATGTAAAATATGAATTTGTGAACATTGCTCTCTCACAGGGTCTACTGCTTGAGCAACGTATTTTGGGCTAAGACTAGGGCTGTTGGCCATACCTTGGGGAAGAACCTTCCATTGAAATCTCTGCATAAGGCCCTGAAAATTAATGTGAGGGAGACTAAAGGCAAAATAGGGTCTATCCTCAGGATGTAAAGCAATGGTGAAAAAGCAATCTTTTAAGTCAACAACCATTTTACAATAGTTTTTGGGAATAGCCACTGGTGTGGGAATGCCTGGCTGTAGTGCTCCCATCAGGCATATAACTTTATTAATGACACACAAATCTTGTAAAAGGCGCCACTTGCCTGATTTTTTCTTGATTACAAAAATAGAATTATTCTATGGTGAGCTTGATGGCTCTACATAGCCAGCTGCCAGCTGTTCCTGCACTAACATGGAGGCAGCCTCCAATTTTTCTTGGGTAAGGGGCCACTGATCCACCGACACAGGAGTCTGAGTCTCCCAAATAATTTTATCTGCATGGGGTACAGGAGGGTCAGGGACCAACACTAAAAATCCAAATACCCAAGTCTATATGTATTTGTTTTTTGTAAGGGTTGTATAGGCTCAACCAGTCCTTGTCTCAGTCTCCCCATGCCTGTACCAGGGACAAAATTCATATGAAGCATTTGATGAGTCACCATGGAATTGGGACTGGAAAGAATAACTTACATTTGACTCAAAATATCTCGGACGTATAGGTTAAGATGAAGGTCAGGAACAAAGAAAGGAGTGACAGTTCCCATATTACCCTCTTTTTCAGTCCAGCTAAGAGCCCTAGAGCTGACCAGAGGATTTTTTGACTGTCCTATCCCTTTAAAGTCTGTCAAGGATGGGGTGAGGGGTCAACCTGTTGGCCAGTATTTTTGAGAAATAATTGTGGCATCAGCTCCAGTATCAAGAATTCCTTGGAATTCCTTTCCTTCAATAAGTAAGATAAGGGTGGGTCTATTGTGAGAAATGGGCTGAACCCAATATACATCAGAGGAGCCCAAGGAGGTAGTCCCCCTCGGTAGGTTTGAGTGGTGGAAGTGCCTCCTGAATCCAAGGGAAGGAGTATTAATTGTGCAAGTCTTGTTCCTGCTGGGATGGCCGCAACTCCATTAATAGCTGTGGCCAGTATTTTTATTTCTCCAGTGAAATCATTATCTTTAATGCCAGGGAAGACCTAAACACCTTGTAAGGTAGTAGAGGCTCTTTCAAGAATAAGGGCACACATATGAGATGGAGTGGGACCCATAATTCCAGTGGGTATTATCTGGGGCCCTTGCATTGAGTCTAATATTGTATCGGTGGCGGCAAAAAGGTCCAATCCTGCGCTGCCTGGGGTGGCTAATTGGAATGAGGCAATTGTGGAGAAGGATTTTGAGATAGGCTGCTGAGGGCATTTGTCTTAGATCTACACTCACTGGCCCAGTGATGACCTTTACCTCATCTAGGGCAAAGGGTAGCTGGGGGCAGTTTAGCCTCAGTTTGAAAAGACACTATTCTTAGGCTTTGTTTGCCTGTCAGACACTCACGTGCAAAATGGCCAGGTTGTTTACAAGTAAAGCAACTACGTGAGCCAGGATTGTGAAAGGCCTTGGTAAAGGTGGCACCGAGGGTGAGACCCATGGCAAGGGCTACACCCAACGCTGCACAGAGTCCAATAAAGTCAGAAAGTTTCACTTTTTTCTTATGTGGTCGAAGAACATCCTGACATACCAGGTTGGCATTTTCAAAGGCAAGATGTTTTACAAAGGTGCTTTCGCTTTCGCTTGGTCCAAGCAAGAATCCCGCAGCTAGGTTAAGCCGGGGAACAAAGTCGCTATAAGGCTTGTCGGGCCCTTGTCGAATTTTTGCCAGGGAAGTCGTAGCAGAGGCCTTTTGAGGGAGGCGTCTCCAAGCATGTAAGCCAGCCATCTGAATCTGTGTCAAAAGTCCAGCAGGGAAACGTGCCAGTTAAGTTTCAGTGTCAAAAGGCGCATTGCCCACTAGCTTAACATAAGTCCAGGAATTAGAGGAGGGCTTAGTTAAATTTTTCTGAGCAGTTTCCTGACAGTGCTCTTTGAAATCTGCATTCCATAACAGGAAGTCTGCGGCATTGAGGGTAGCTTGGTCTAAAAATTTCCAATCATTGGGAGTAAGACATTGTGTCATGTAGCTTTCTAATAAAGCCTACGTGTAGGGTGCAATGGGTCCATAGTGAGCACAAGACTTTTTAAGTTTTTTCAAGAAAACGCATGCTTAATGTTTTGTAGACACTCTGGGTTCCTTCCTGCCTAGGGATGAAGTCCTCATCCTCTGAGTCCTGATCTCCTTGATCCATTTCCCCCGCTTCCTCCTCTTGATCCTCGTCTAAGTCTTTGACATCAACCTGGGCAGGCTTAACTATCTAACTGAGGGTGACTGAAAAGTGAGAACAGTCCAATGGAGCGGCTTAGCCTTTG
>NW_027516480.1:0-58425 GCF_048772815.1 Callospermophilus lateralis
TGTACTGATCATTACTTGAAAGTATCATGAAGATTGGATGAAAAAATATATGTTGAGATTTCAGGAGACTCTAGTGTGTTGGAAGTTTGGCAACCCCTTTCAGTATAAGTGTTATTCGCCAGTCCCAGCTTTAGGATACAAGAGGAAACAAACCTTAGAGATAGAAAGTAGAACTACTTTATTGTGTCAAGTTTCAAGAAGCTAGCACAAACCGTGTTTGAATTAGAGTTCTAACTGCATCTGTCAATATATGAGAAAACAGAGTGAAACCTATAATTTCTAACTGTTCCTGCAAACGAATGCTACAACAAAGAAGAACAAACTTGGGCATCCACGTTTGATTGGTGTACTGATCAATACTTGAAAGAATCATGAAGATTGGATGAAAAAATATATGTTGAGATTTCAGGAGACGGTAGTTTTTTGGAAGCTTAACAACGGCTTTCATTGAAAGTGTTATTCGCCGGTCTCTGCTTAAGGCTACATCAAGAGGAAACAAACCTTAGAGATAGAACGTAGAACTACTTTATTGTGTCAAGTTTCAAGAAGCTAGCACAAACCGTGTTTGAATTAGAGTTCTAACTGCATCTGTCAATATAGGAGAAAACAGAGTGCAACCTAAAATTTCTAACTGTTCCTGCAAACGAATGCTACAACCTAGAAGAACAAAACTTGGGCATCCACGTTTGATTGGTGTACTGATCAATACGTGAAAGAATCATGAAGATTGGATGCAAAAATATATGTTGAGATTTCAGGAGACGGTAGTTTCTTGGAAGCTTAACAACGCCTTTCATTGAAAGTGTTATTGGCCGGTCTCTGCTTAAGGCTACATGAAGAGGAAAAAACATTAGAGATTGAACGAAGGACTACTTTATTGTGTCAAGTTTCAAGAAGCTAGCACAAACAATGTTTGATTTAGAGTTCGAACTGCATCTGTCAATATAGGAGAAAACAGAGTGAAAACTAAAATTCAAACTGTTACTCCAAAAGAATGCTTCAATCTAGGAGAACTAAACTTTGGCATCCAAGTGGGATTGGTGTACTGATCATTACTTGAAAGTATCATGAAGATCGGATGAAAAAATATATGTTGAGATTTCAGGAGACTCTAGTGTGTTGGAAGTTTGGCAACCCCTTTCAGTATAAGTGTTATGGCCAGTCCCAGGTTTAGGATACAAGAGGAAACCAACCTTAGAGTTAGAACATAGAACTACTTTATTGTTTCAAGTTTCAAGAAGCTACCACAAACCGTGTTTGATTTAGAGTTCTAACTGCATCTGTCAATTTAGGAGAAAACAGAGTGAAACCTATAATTTCTAACTGTTCCTGCAAACGAATGGTACAAACTAGAAGAACAAAACATGGGCATCCACGTTTGATTGGTGTCCTGATCAATACTTGAAAGAATCATGAAGATTGGATGAAAAAATATATGTTGAGATTTCAGGAGACGGTAGTTTTTTGGAAGCTTAACACACCTTTCATTGAAAGTGTTCTTCGCCGGTCTCTGCTTAAGGCTACATCAAGAGGAAAAAAACCTTAGAGATAGAACGTAGAACTACTTTATTGTGTCAAGTTTCAAGAAGCTAGCACAAACCATGTTTGATTTAGAGTTCGAACTGCATCTGTCAATATAGGAGAAAACAGAGTGAAAACTAAAAATTCAAACTGTTACTGAAAACGAATGCTTCAACCTAGGAGAACGGAACTTGAACATCCACGTTTTATTGGTGTACTGCTCATTACTTGAAATTATCATGAAGGTCGGAAAAAAAAATATGTTGAGATTTCAGGAGACTGTAGTATTTTGGCAGCCTAACAACGCCTTTCATTGAATTTGTCTTTCGTCAGTCTCTGCTTAGGTCTACATCCAGAAAAAACAAAAAATAAAAATAGAATGTAGAACTACTTTACTGTTTCAAGTTTCAAGAAGCTAGCACAAACCGTGTTTGATTTAGAGTTCGAACTGCATTTGTCAATATAGGAGAAAACAGAGTGAAACCTAAAAATTCAAACTGTTACTCCAAAAGAATGCTTCAATCTAGGAGAACTAAACTTTGGCATCCAAGTGGGATTGGTGTACTGATCATTACTTGAAAGTATCATGAAGATTGGATGAAAAAATATATGTTGAGATTTCAGGAGACTCTAGTGTGTTGGAAGTTTGGCAACCCCTTTCAATATAAGTGTTATTCGCCAGTCCCAGCTTTAGGATACAAGAGGAAACAAACCTTAGAGATAGAACGTAGAACTACTTTATTGTGTCAAGTTTCAAGAAGCTAGCACAAACCGTGTTTGAATTAGAGTTCTAACTGCATCTGTCAATATAGGAGAAAACAGAGTGAAACCTATAATTTCTAACTGTTCCTGCAAACGAATGCTACAACCTAGAAGAACAAAACTTGGGCATCCCCGTTTGATTGGTGTACTGATCAATACTTGAAAGAATCATGAAGATTGGATGAAAAAATATATGTTGAGATTTCAGGAGACGGTAGTTTTTTGGAAGCTTAACAACGGCTTTCATTGAAAGTGTTATTCGCCGGTCTCTGCTTAAGGCTACATCAAGAGGAAACAAACCTTAGAGATAGAACGTAGAACTACTTTATTGTGTCAAGTTTCAAGAAGCTAGCACAAACCGTGTTTGAATTAGAGTTCTAACTGCATCTGTCAATATAGGAGAAAACAGAGTGCAACCTAAAATTTCTAACTGTTCCTGCAAACGAATGCTACAACCTAGAAGAACAAAACTTGGGCATCCACGTTTGATTGGTGTACTGATCAATACTTGAAAGAATCATGAAGATTGGATGCAAAAATATATGTTGAGATTTCAGGAGACGGTAGTTTCTTGGAAGCTTAACAACGCCTTTCATTGAAAGTGTTATTCGCCGGTCTCTGCTTAAGGCTACATGAAGAGGAAAAAAACATTAGAGATAGAACGTAGGACTACTTTATTGTGTCAAGTTTCAAGAAGCTAGCACAAACAATGTTTGATTTAGAGTTTGAACTGCATCTGTCAATATAGGAGAAAACACAGTGAAACCTATAATTTCTAAATGTTACTGCCGACGAATGCTTCAACCTAGGAGAACGGAACTTGAACATCCACGTTTTATTGGTGTACTGCTCATTACTTGAAATTATCATGAAGGTCGGAAAAAAAAAATGTTGAGATTTCAGGAGCCTGTAGTATTTTGGCAGCCTAACAACGCCTTTCATTGAATGTGTCTTTCGTCAGTCTCTGCTTAGGTCTACATCCAGAGGAAACAAAAAATAAAAATAGAATGTAGAACTACTTTACTGTTTCAAGTTTCAAGAAGCTAGCACAAACCGTGTTTGATTTAGAGTTCGAACTACATTTGTCAATATAGGAGAAAACAGAGTGAAACCTAAAAATTCAAACTGTTACTCCAAAAGAAGGCTTCAATCTAGGAGAACTAAACTGTGGCATCCAAGTGGGATTGGTGTACTGATCATTACTTGAAAGTATCATGAAGATCGGATGAAAAAATATATGTTGAGATCAGGAGACTCTAGTGTGTGGAAGTTTGGCAACCCCTTTCAGTATAAGTGTTATTGGCCAGTCCCAGGTTTAGGATACAAGAGGAAACAAACCTTAGAGTTAGAACATAGAACTACTTTATTGTGTCAAGTTTCAAGAAGCTAGCACAAACCGTGTTTGATTTAGAGTTCTAACTGCATCTGTCAATATAGGAGAAAACAGAGTGAAACCTATAATTTCTCACTGTTCCTGCAAACGAATGCTACAACCTAGAAGAACAAAACATGGGCATCCACGTTTGATTGGTGTCCTGATCAATACTTGAAAGAATCATGAAGATTGGATGAAAAAATATATGTTGAGATTTCAGGAGACGGTAGTTTTTTTGGAAGCTTAACAACACCTTCATTGAAAGTGTTCTTCGCCGGTCTCTGCTTAAGGCTACATCAAGAGGAAAAAAACCTTAGAGATAGAAGGTAGAACTACTTTATTGTGTCAAGTTTCAAGAAGCTAGCACAAACCATGTTTGATTTAGAGTTCGAACTGCATCTGTCAATATAGGAGAAAACAGAGTGAAAACTAAAAATTCAAACTGTTACTGAAAACGAATGCTTCAACCTAGGAGAACGGAACTTGAACATCCACGTTTTATTGGTGTACTGCTCATTACTTGAAATTATCATGAAGGTCGGAAAAAAAATATGTTGAGATTTCAGGAGACTGTAGTATTTTGGCAGCCTAACAACGCCTTTCATTGAATTTGTTTTCGTCAGTCTCTGCTTAGGTCTACATCCAGAAAAAACAAAAAATAAAAATAGAATGTAGAACTACTTTACTGTTTCAAGTTTCAAGAAGCTAGCACAAACCGTGTTTGATTTAGAGTTCGAACTGCATTTGTCAATATAGGAGAAAACAGAGTGAAACCTAAAAATTCAAACTGTTACTCCAAAAGAATGCTTCAATCTAGGAGAACTAAACTTTGGCATCCAAGTGGGATTGGTGTACTGATCATTACTTGAAAGTATCATGAAGATTGGATGAAAAAATATATGTTGAGATTTCAGGAGACTCTAGTGTGTTGGAAGTTTGGCAACCCCTTTCAATATAAGTGTTATTCGCCAGTCCCAGCTTTAGGATACAAGAGGAAACAAACCTTAGAGATAGAACGTAGAACTACTTTATTGTGTCAAGTTTCAAGAAGCTAGCACAAACCGTGTTTGAATTAGAGTTCTAACTGCATCTGTCAATATAGGAGAAAACAGAGTGAAACCTATAATTTCTAACTGTTCCTGCAAACGAATGCTACAACCTAGAAGAACAAAACTTGGGCATCCCCGTTTGATTGGTGTACTGATCAATACTTGAAAGAATCATGAAGATTGGATGAAAAAATATATGTTGAGATTTCAGGAGACGGTAGTTTTTTGGAAGCTTAACAACGGCTTTCATTGAAAGTGTTATTCGCCGGTCTCTGCTTAAGGCTACATCAAGAGGAAACAAACCTTAGAGATAGAACGTAGAACTACTTTATTGTGTCAAGTTTCAAGAAGCTAACAAAAACCGTGTTTGAATTAGAGTTCTAACTGCATCTGTCAATATAGGAGAAAACAGAGTGCAACCTAAAATTTCTAACTGTTCCTGCAAACGAATGCTACAACCTAGAAGAACAAAACTTGGGCATCCACGTTTGATTGGTGTACTGATCAATACTTGAAAGAATCATGAAGATTGGATGCAAAAATATATGTTGAGATTTCAGGAGACGGTAGATTTTTGGAAGCTTAACAACGCCTTTCATTGAAAGTGTTATTCGCCGGTCTCTGCTTAAGGCTACATCAAGAGGAAAAAAACATTAGAGATAGAAGGTAGGACTTCTTTATTGTGTCAAGTTTCAAGAAGCTAGCACAAACAATGTTTGATTTAGAGTTTGAACTGCATCTGTCAATATATGAGAAAACACAGTGAAACCTATAATTTCTAACTGTTACTGCCAACGAATGCTTCAACCTAGGAGAACGGAACTTGAACATCCACGTTTTATTGGTGTACTGCTCATTACTTGAAATTATCATGAAGGTCGGAAAAAAAAAAAATGTTGAGATTTCAGGAGCCTGTATTATTTTGGCAGCCTAACAACGCCTTTCATTGAATGTGTCTTTCGTCAGTCTCTGCTTAGGTCTACATCCAGAGGAAACAAAAAATAAAAATAGAATGTAGAACTACTTTACTGTTTCAAGTTTCAAGAAGCTAGCACAAACCGTGTTTGATTTAGAGTTCGAACTACATTTGTCAATATAGGAGAAAACAGAGTGAAACCAAAAATTCAAACTGTTACTCCAAAAGAAGGCTTCAATCAAGGAGAACTAAACTTTGGCATCCAAGTGGGATTGGTGTACTGATCATTACTTGAAAGTATCATGAAGATCGGAAGAAAAAATATATGTTGAGATTTCAGGAGACTCTAGTGTGTTGGAAGTTTGGCAACCCCTTTCAGTATAAGTGTTATTGGCCAGTCCCAGGTTTAGGATACAAGAGGAAACAAACCTTAGAGTTAGAACATAGAACTACTTTATTGTGTCAAGTTTCAAGAAGATACCACAAACCGTGTTTGATTTAGAGTTCTAACTGCATCTGTCAATATAGGAGAAAACAGAGTGAAACCTATAATTTCTAACTGTTCCTGCAAACGAATGGTACAAACTAGAAGAACAAAACTTGGGCATCCACGTTTGATTGGTGTACTGATCAATACTTGAAAGAATCATGAAGATTGGATGAAAAAATATATGGTGAGATTTCAGGAGACCGTAGTTTCTTGGAAGCTTAACAACGGTTTTCATTGAAAGTGTTATTCGCCGGTCTCTGCTTAAGGCTACATCAAGAGGAAACAAACCTTAGAGATAGAACGTAGAACTACTTTATTGTGTCAAGTTTCAAGAAGCTAGCACAAACCATGTTTGATTTAGAGTTCGAACTGCATCTGTCAATATAGGAGAAAACAGAGTGAAAACTAAAAATTCAAACTGTTACTGCAAACGAATGCTTCAACCTAGGAGAACGAAACTTGAACATCCACGTTTTATTGGTGTACTGCTCATTACTTGAAATTATCATGAAGGTCGGAAAAAAAAATATGTTGAGATTTCAGGAGACTGTAGTATTTTGGCAGCCTAACAACGCCTTTCATTGAATTTGTCTTTCGTCAGTCTCTGCTTAGGTCTACATCCAGAAAAAACAAAAAATAAAAATAGAATGTAGAACTACTTTACTGTTTCAAGTTTCAAGAAGCTAGCACAAACCGTGTTTGATTTAGAGTTCGAACTGCATTTGTCAATATAGGAGAAAACAGAGTGAAACCTAAAAATTCAAACTGTTACTCCAAAAGAATTCTTCAATCTAGGAGAACTAAACTTTGGCATCCAAGTGGGATTGGTGTACTGATCATTACTTGAAAGTATCATGAAGATTGGATGAAAAAATATATGTTGAGATTTCAGGAGACTCTAGTGTGTTGGAAGTTTGGCAACCCCTTTCAATATAAGTGTTATTCGCCAGTCCCAGCTTTAGGATACAAGAGGAAACAAACCTTAGAGATAGAACGTAGAACTACTTTATTGTGTCAAGTTTCAAGAAGCTAGCACAAACCGTGTTTGAATTAGATTTCTAACTGTATCTGTCAATATAGGAGTAAACAGAGTGAAACCTATAATTTCTAACTGTTCCTGCAAACGAATGCTACAACCTAGAAGAACAAAACTTGGGAATCCACGTTTGATTGGTGTACTGATCAATACTTGAAAGAATCATGAAGATTGGATGAAAAAATATATGTTGAGATTTCAGGAGACGGTAGTTTTTTGGAAGCTTAACAACGGCTTTCATTGAAAGTGTTATTCGCCGGTCTCTGCTTAAGACTACATCAAGAGGAAACAAACCTTAGAGATAGAACGTAGAACTACTTTATTGTGTCAAGTTTCAAGAAGCTAGCACAAACCGTGTTTGAATTAGAGTTCTAACTGCATCTGTCAATATAGGAGAAAACAGAGTGCAACCTAAAATTTCTAACTGTTCCTGCAAACGAATGCTACAACCTAGAAGAACAAAACTTGGGCATCCACGTTTGATTGGTGTACTGATCAATACTTGAAAGAATCATGAAGATTGGATGCAAAAATATATGTTGAGATTTCAGGAGAAGGTAGTTTCTTGGAAGCTTAACAACGCCTTTCATTGAAAGTGTTATTCGCCGGTCTCTGCTTAAGGCTACATGAAGAGGAAAAAAACATTAGAGATAGAACGTAGGACTACTTTATTGTGTCAAGTTTCAAGAAGCTAGCACAAACAATGTTTGATTTAGAGTTTGAACTGCATCTGTCAATATAGGAGAAAACACAGTGAAACCTATAATTTCTAACTGTTACTGCCAACGAATGCTTCAACCTAGGAGAACGGAACTTGAACATCCACGTTTTATTGGTGTACTGCTCATTACTTGAAATTATCATGAAGGTCGGAAAAAAAAATGTTGAGATTTCAGTAGCCTGTAGTATTTTTGCAGCCTAACAACGCCTTTCATTGAATGTGTCTTTCGTCAGTCTCTGCTTAGGTCTACATCCAGAGGAAACAAAAAATAAAAATAGAATGTAGAACTACTTTACTGTTTCAAGTTTCAAGAAGCTAGCACAAACCGTGTTTGATTTAGATTTCGAACTACATTTGTCAATATATGAGAAAACAGAGTGAAACCTAAAAATTCAAACTGTTACTCCAAAAGAATGCTTCAATCTAGGAGAACTAAACTTTGGCATCCAAGTGGGATTCGTGTACTGATCATTACTTGAAAGTATCATGAAGATCGGATGAAAAAATTCATGTTGAGATTTCAGGAGACTCTAGTGTGTTGGAAGTTTGGCAACCCCTTTCTGTATAAGTGTTATTCGCCAGTCCCAGGTTTAGGATACAAGAGGAAACAAACCTTAGAGTTAGAACATAGAACTACTTTATTGTGTCAAGTTTCAAGAAGCTAGCACAAACCGTGTTTGATTTAGAGTTCTAACTGCATCTGTCAATATAGGAGTAAACAGAGTGAAACCTATAATTTCTAACTGTTCCTGCAAAGGAATGCTACAACCTAGAAGAACAAAACTTGGGAATCCACGTTTGATTGGTGTACTGATCAATACTTGAAAGAATCATGAAGATTGGATGAAAAAATATATGTTGAGATTTCAGGAGACGGTAGTTTTTTGGAAGCTTAACAACGGCTTTCATTGAAAGTGTTATTCGCCGGTCTCTGCTTAAGGCTACATCAAGAGGAAACAAACCTTAGAGATAGAACGTAGAACTACTTTATTGTGTCAAGTTTCAAGAAGCTAGCACAAATCATGTTTGATTTAGAGTTCGAACTGCATCTGTCAATATAGGAGAAAACAGAGTAAAAACTAAAAATTCAAACTGTTACTGCAAACGAATGCTTCAACCTAGGAGAACGAAACTTGAACATCCACGTTTTATTGGTGTACTGCTCATTACTTGAAATTATCATGAAGGTCGGAAAAAAAAATATGTTGAGATTTCAGGAGACTGTAGTATTTTGGCAGCCTAACAACGCCTTTCATTGAATGTGTCTTTCGTCAGTCTCTGCTTAGGTCTACATCCAGAGGAAACAAAAAATAAAAATAGAATGTAGAACTACTTTACTGTTTCAAGTTTCAAGAAGCTAGCACAAACCGTGTTTGATTTAGAGTTCGAACTACATTTGTCAATATAGGAGAAAACAGAGTGAAACCTAAAAATTCAAACTGTTACTCCAAAAGAATGCTTCAATCAAGGAGAACTAAACTTTGGCATCCAAGTGGGATTGGTGTACTGATCATTACTTGAAAGTATCATGAAGATTGGATGAAAAAATATATGTTGAGATTTCAGGAGACTCTAGTGTGTTGGAAGTTTGGCAACCCCTTTCAGTATAAGTGTTATTCGCCAGTCCCAGCTTTAGGATACAAGAGGAAACAAACCTTAGAGATAGAACGTAGAACTACTTTATTGTGTCAAGTTTCAAGAAGCTAGCACAAACCGTGTTTGAATTAGAGTTCTAACTGCATCTGTCAATATAGGAGAAAACAGAGTGAAACCTATAATTTCTAACTGTTCCTGCAAACGAATGCTACAACCTAGAAGAACAAAACTTGGGCATCCACGTTTGATTGGTGTACTGATCAATTCTTGAAAGAATCATGAAGATTGGATGAAAAAGTATATGTTGAGATTTCAGGAGACGGTAGTTTTTTGGAAGCTTAACAACGCTTTCATTGAAAGTGTTATTCGCCGGTCTCTGCTTAAGGCTACATCAAGAGGAAACAAACCTTAGAGATAGAACGTAGAACTACTTTATTGTGTCAAGTTTCAAGAAGCTTGCACAAACCGTGTTTGAATTAGAGTTCTAACTGCATCTGTCAATATAGGAGAAAACAGAGTGCAACCTAAAATTTCTAACTGTTCCTGCAAACGAATGCTACAACCTAGAAGAACAAAACTTGGGCATCCACGTTTGATTGGTGTACTGATCAATACTTGAAAGAATCATGAAGATTGGATGCAAAAATATATGTTGAGATTTCAGGAGACGGTAGTTTCTTGGAAGCTTAACAACGCCTTTCATTGAAAGTGTTATTCGCCGGTCTCTGCTTAAGGCTACATCAAGAGGAAAAAAAATTAGAGATAGAAGGTAGGACTACTTTATTGTGTCAAGTTTCAAGAAGCTAGCACAAACAATGTTTGATTTAGAGTTTGAACTGCATCTGTCAATATAGGAGAAAACACAGTGAAACCTATAATTTCTATCTGTTACTGCCAACGAATGCTTCAACCTAGGAGAACGGAACTTGAACATCCACGTTTTATTGTTGTACTGCTCATTACTTGAAATTATCATGAAGGTCGGAAAAAAAAAATGTTGAGATTTCAGGAGCCTGTAGTATTTTGGCAGCCTAACAACGCCTTTCATTGAATGTGTCTTTCGTCAGTCTCTGCTTAGGTCTACATCCAGAGGAAACAAAAAATAAAAATAGAATGTAGAACTACTTTACTGTTTCAAGTTTCAAGAAGCTAGCACAAACCGTGTTTGATTTAGAGTTCGAACTACATTTGTCAATATAGGAGAAAACAGAGTGAAACCTAAAAATTCAAACTGTTACTCCAAAAGAATGCTTCAATCTAGGAGAACTAAACTTTGGCATCCAAGTGGGATTGGTGTACTGATCATTACTTGAAAGTATCATGAAGATCGGATCAAAAAATATATGTTGAGATTTCAGGAGACTCTAGTGTGTTGGAAGTTTGGCAACCCCTTTCAGTATAAGTGTTATTGGCCAGTCCCAGGTTTAGGATACAAGAGGAAACAAACCTTAGAGTTAGAACATAGAACTACTTTATTGTGTCAAGTTTCAAGAAGCTACCACAAACCGTGTTTGATTTAGAGTTCTAACTGCATCTGTCAAATTAGGAGAAAACAGAGTGAAACCTATAATTTCTAACTG
The DNA here is from genome assembly GCF_048772815.1 of Callospermophilus lateralis. Taxonomy (NCBI): domain Eukaryota; kingdom Metazoa; phylum Chordata; class Mammalia; order Rodentia; family Sciuridae; genus Callospermophilus; species Callospermophilus lateralis. Next base: position 11,047 of record NW_027516480.1, read on the forward strand.
TTCCTGCAAACGAATGGTACAAACTAGAAGAACAAAACTTGGGCATCCACGTTTGATTGGTGTACTGATCAATATTTGAAAGAATCATGAAGATTGGATGAATAAATATATGTTGAGATTTCAGGAGACCGTAGTTTCTTGGAAGCTTAACAACGGTTTTCATTGAAAGTGTTATTCGCCGGTCTCTGCTTAAGGCTACATCAAGAGGAAGCAAACCTTAGAGATAGAACGTAGAACTACTTTATTGTGTCAAGTTTCAAGAAGCTAGCACAAACCATGTTTGATTTAGAGTTCGAACTGCATCTGTCAATATAGGAGAAAACAGAGTGAAAACTAAAAATTCAAACTGTTACTGCAAACGAATGCTTCAACCTAGGAGAACGAAACTTGAACATCCACGTTTTATTGGTGTACTGCTCATTACTTGAAATTATCATGAAGGTCGGAAAAAAAAATATGTTGAGATTTCAGGAGACTGTAGTATTTTGGCAGCCTAACAACGCCTTTCTTTGAATGTGTCTTTCGTCAGTCTCTGCTTAGGTCTACATCCAGAGGAAACAAAAAATAAAAATAGAATGTAGAACTACTTTACTGTTTCAAGTTTCAAGAAGCTAGCACAAACCGTGTTTGATTTAGAGTTCGAACTACATTTGTCAATATAGGAGAAAACAGAGTGAAACCTAAAAATTCAAACTGTTACTCCAAAAGAATGCTTCAATCAAGGAGAACTAAACTTTGGCATCCAAGTGGGATTGGTGTACTGATCATTACTTGAAAGTATCATGAAGATTGGATGAAAAAATATATGTTGAGATTTCAGGAGACTCTAGTGTGTTGGAAGTTTGGCAACCCCTTTCAGTATAAGTGTTATTCGCCAGTCCCAGCTTTAGGATACAAGAGGAAACAAACCTTAGAGATAGAACGTAGAACTACTTTATTGAGTCAAGTTTCAAGAAGCTAGCACAAACCGTGTTTGAATTAGAGTTCTAACTGCATCTGTCAATATAGGAGAAAACAGAGTGAAACCTAAAATTTCTAACTGTTCCTGCAAACGAATGCTACAACCTAGAAGAACAAAACTTGGGCATCCACGTTTGATTGGTGTACTGATCAATACTTGAAAGAATCATGAAGATTGGATGCAAAAATATATGTTGAGATTTCAGGAGACGGTAGTTTCTTGGAAGCTTAACAACGCCTTTCATTGAAAGTGTTATTCGCCGGTCTCTGCTTAAGGCTACATGTAGAGGAAAAAAACATTAGAGATAGAACGTAGGACTACTTTATTGTGTCAAGTTTCAAGAAGCTAGCACAAACCATGTTTGATTTAGAGTTCGAACTGCATCTGTCAATATAGGAGAAAACAGAGTGAAAACTAAAAATTCAAACTGTTACTGCAAACGAATGCTTCAACCTAGGAGAACGAAACTTGAACATCCACGTTTTATTGGTGTACTGCTGATTACTTGAAATCATCATGAAGGTCGGAAAAAAAAAATATGTTGAGATTTCAGAAGACTGTAGTATTTTGGCAGCCTAACAACGCCTTTCATTGAATGTGTCTTTCGTGAGTCTCTGCTTAGGTCTAAATCCAGAGGAAACAAAAAAAAATAGAATGTAGAACTACTTTACTGTTTCAAGTTTCAAGAAGCTAGCACAAACCGTGTTTGATTTAGAGTTCGAACTACATTTGTCAATATAGGAGAAAACAGAGTGAAACCTAAAAATTAAAACTGTTTCTCCAATGAATGCTTCAATCTATAAGAACTAAACTTTGGCATCCAAGTGGATTGGTGTACTGATCATTACTTGAAAGTACCATGAAGATTGGATGAAAAAATATATGTTGAGATTTCAGGAGACTCTAGTGTTTTGGAAGTTTGGCAACCCCTTTCAGTATAAGTGTTATTCGCCAGTCCCAGCTTTAGGATCCAAGAGGAAACAAACCTTAGAGATAGAACGTAGAACTACTTTATTGTGTCCAGTTTCAAGAAGCTAGCACAAACCGTGTTTGATTTAGAGTTCTAACTGCATCTGTCAATATAGGAGAAAACAGAGTGAAACCTATAATTTCTAACTGTTCCTGCAAACGAATGCTACAACCTAGAAGAACAAAACTTGGGCATCCACGTTTGATTGGTGTACTGATCAATACTTGAAAGAATCATGAAGATTGGATGAAAAAATATATGTTGAGATTTCAGGAGACTGTAGTTTTTTGGAAGCTTAACAACGCCTCTCATTGAAAGTGTTATTCGCCAGTCTCTCCTTAAGGCTACATCAAGAGGAAACAAACCTTAGAGATAGAACGTAGAACTACTTTATTGTGTCAAGTTTCAAGAAGCTAGCACAAACCATGTTTGATTTAGAGTTCGAACTGCATCTGTCAATATAGGAGAAAACAGAGTGAAAACTAAAAATTCAAACTGTTACTGCAAACGAATGCTTCAACCTAGGAGAACGAAACTTGAACATCCACGTTTTATTGGTGTACTGCTCATTACTTGAATTTATCATGAAGGTCGGAAAAAAAAATATGTTGAGATTTCAGGAGACTGTAGTATTTTGGCAGCCTAACAACGCCTTTCATTGAATGTGTCTTTCGTCAGTCTCTGCTTAGGTCTACATCCAGAGGAAACAAAAAATAAAAATAGAATGTAGAACTACTTTAAAGTTTCAAGTTTCAAGAAGATAGCACAAACTGTGTTTGATTTAGAGTTCGAAATACATTTGTCAATATAGGAGAAAACAGAGTGAAACCTAAATATTCAAATTGTTACTCCAAAAGAATGCTTCAATCTAGGAGAACTAAACTTTGGCATCCAAGTGGGATTGGTGTACTGATCATTACTTGAAAGTATCATGAAGATTGGATGAAAAAATATATGTTGAGATTTCAGGAGACTCTAGTGTGTTGGAAGTTTGGCAACCCCTTTCAGTATAAGTGTTATTCGCCAGTCCCAGCTTTAGGATACAAGAGGAAACAAACCTTAGAGATAGAACGTAGAACTACTTTATTGTGTCAAGTTTCAAGAAGCTAGCACAAACCGTGTTTGATTTAGATTTCTAACTGCATCTGTCAATATAGGAGAAAACAGAGTGCAACCTAAAATTTCTAACTGTTCCTGCAAACGAATGCTACAACCTAGAAGAACAAAACTTGGGCATCCACGTTTGATTGGTGTACTGATCAATACTTGAAAGAATCATGAAGATTGGATGAAAAAATATATGTTGGGATTTCAGGAGACGGTAGTTTTTTGGAAGCTTAACAACGCCTTTCATTGAAAGTGTTATTCGCCAATCTGCTTAAGGCTACTTCAAGAGGAAACAAACCTTAGAGATAGAACGTAGAACTACTTTATTGTGTCAAGTTTCAAGAAGCTAGCACAAACCGTGTTTGATTTAGAGTTCTAACTGCATCTGTCAATATAGGAGAAAAACAGAGTGAAACCTATAATTTCTAACTGTTCCTGCAAACGAATGCTACAACCTAGAAGAACAAAACTTGGGCATCCACGTTTGATTGGTGTACTGATCAATACTTGAAAGAATCATGAAGTTGGATGAAAAAATATATGTTGAGATTTCAGGAGACTGTAGTTTTTCGGAAGCTTAACAACGCCTCTCATTGAAAGTGTTATTCGCCAGTCTCTGCTTAAGGCTACATCAAGAAGGAAACAAACCTTAGAGATAGAACGTAGAACTACTTTATTGTGTCAAGTTTCAAGAAGCTAGCAAAAACCATGTTTGATTTAGAGTTCAAACTGCATCTGTCAATATAGGAGAAAACAGAGTGAAAACTAAAAATTCAAACTGTTACTGCAAAGGAATGCTTCAACCTAGGAGAACGAAACTTTAACATCTTCGTTTTATTGGTGTACTGCTCATTACTTGAAATTATCATGAAGGTCGAAAAAAAAAATATATTGAGACATCAGGAGACTGTAGTATTTTGGCAGCCTAACAACGCCTTTTATTGAATGTGTCTTTCGTCAGTCTCTGCTTAGGTCTACATCCAGAGGAAACAAAAAATAAAAATAGAATGTAGAACTACTTTACTGTTTCAAGTTTCAAGAAGCTAGCACAAACCGTGTTTGATTTAGAGTTCGAACTACATTTGTCAATATAGGAGAAAACAGAGTGAAACCTAAAAATTCAAACTGTTACTCCAAAAGAATGCTTCAATCTAGGAGAACTAAACTTTGGCATCCAAGTGGGATTGGTGTACTGACCATTACTTGAAAGTATCATGAAGATTGGATGAAAAAATATATGTTGAGATTTCAGGAGACTCTAGTGTGTTGGAAGTTTGGCAACCCCTTTCAGTATAAGTGTTATTCGCCAGTCCCAGCTTTAGGATACAAGAGGAAACAAACCTTAGAGATAGAACGTAGAACTACTTTATTGTGTCAAGTTTCAAGAAGCTAGCACAAACCGTGTTTGATTTAGATTTCTAACTGCATCTGTCAATATAGGAGAAAACAGAGTGAAACCTATAATTTCTAACTGTTCCTGCAAACGAATGCTACAACCTAGAAGAACAAAACTTGGGCATCCACGTTTGATTGGTGTACTGATCAATACTTGAAAGAATCATGAAGATTGGATGAAAGAATATATGTTGGGATTTCAGGAGACGGTAGTTTTTTGGAAGCTTAACAACGCCTTTCATTGAAAGTGTTATTCGCCAATCTGCTTAAGGCTACTTCAAGAGGAAACAAACCTTAGAGATAGAACGTAGAACTACTTTATTGTGTCAAGTTTCAAGAAGCTAGCACAAACCGTGTTTGATTTAGAGTTCTAACTGCATCTGTCAATATAGGAGAAAACAGAGTGAAACCTATAATTTCTAACTGTTCCTGCAAACGAATGCTACAACCTAGAAGAACAAAACTTGGGCATCCACGTTTGATTGGTGTACTGATCAATACTTGAAAGAATCATGAAGATTGGATGAAAAAATATATGTTGAGATTTCAGGAGACTGTAGTTTTTCGGAAGCTTAACAACGCCTCTCATTGAAAGTGTTATTCGCCAGTCTCTGCTTAAGGCTACATCAAGAGGAAACAAACCTTAGAGATAGAACGTAGAACTACTTTATTGTGTCAAGTTTCAAGAAGCTAGCAAAAACCATGTTTGATTTAGAGTTCAAACTGCATCTGTCAATATAGGAGAAAACAGAGTGAAAACTAAAAATTCAAACTGTTACTGCAAAGGAATGCTTCAACCTAGGAGAACGAAACTTTAACATCTTCGTTTTATTGGTGTACTGCTCATTACTTGAAATTATCATGAAGGTCGGAAAAAAAAAATATATTGAGATATCAGGAGACTCTAGTATTTTGGCAGCCTAACAACGCCTTTTATTGAATGTGTCTTTCGTCAGTCTCTGCTTAGGTCTACATCCAGAGGAAACAAAAAATAAAAATAGAATGTAGAACTACTTTACTGTTTCAAGTTTCAAGAAGCTAGCACAAACCGTGTTTGATTTAGAGTTCGAACTACATTTGTCAATATAGGAGAAAACAGAGTGAAACCTAAAAATTCAAACTGTTACTCCAAAAGAATGCTTCAATCTAGGAGAACTAAACTTTGGCATCCAAGTGGGATTGGTGTACTGACCATTACTTGAAAGTATCATGAAGATTGGATGAAAAAATATATGTTGAGATTTCAGGAGACTCTAGTGTGTTGGAAGTTTGGCAACCCCTTTCAGTATAAGTGTTATTCGCCAGTCCCAGCTTTAGGATACAAGAGGAAACAAACCTTAGAGATAGAACGTAGAACTACTTTATTGTGTCAAGTTTCAAGAAGCTAGCACAAACCATGTTTGATTTAGATTTCAAACAGCATCTGTCAATATAGGAGAAAACAGAGTGAATACTAAAAATTCAAACTGTTACTGCAAACGAATGCTTCAACCTAGGAGAACGAAACTTGAACATCCACGTTTTATTGGTGTACTGCTCATTACTTGAAATTATCATGAAGGTCGGAAAAAAAAATATGTTGCGATTTCAGGAGACTGTAGTATTTTCGCAGCCTAACAACGCCTTTCATTGAATGTGTCTTTCGTCAGTCTCTGCATAGGTCTACATCCAGAGGAAACAAAAAATAAAAGTAGAATGTAGAACTACTTTACTGTTTCAAGTTTCAAGAAGCTAGCACAAACCGTGTTTGATTTAGAGTTCGAACTACATTTGTCAATATAGGAGAAAACAGAGAGAAACCTAAAAATTCAAACTGTTACTCCAAAAGAATGCTTCAATCTAGGAGAACTAAACTTTGGCATCCAAGTGGGATTGGTGTACTGATCATTACTTGAAAGTATCATGAAGATTGGATGAAAAAATATATGTTGAGATTTCAGGAGACTCTAGTGTGTTGGAAGTTTGGCAACCCCTTTCAGTATAAGTGTTATTCGCCAGTCCCAGCTTTAGGATACAAGAGGAAACAAACCTTAGAGATAGAACGTAGAACTACTTTATTGTGTCAAGTTTCAAGAAGCTAGCACAAACCGTGTTTGATTTAGAGTTCTAACTGCATCTGTCAATATAGGAGAAAACAGAGTGAAACCTATAATTTCTAACTGTTCCTGCAAACGAATGCTACAACCTAGAAGAACAAAACTTGGGCATCCACGTTTGATTGGTGTACTGATCAATACTTGAAAGAATCATGAAGATTGGATGAAAAAATATATGTTGGGATTTCAGGAGACGGTAGTTTTTTTGGAAGCTTAACAACGCCTTCCATTGAAAGTGTTATTCGCCAGTCTCTGCTTAAGGCTACATCAAGAGGAAACAAACCTTAGAGATAGAACGTAGAACTACTTTATTGTGTCAAGTTTCAAGAAGCTAGCACAAACCATGTTTGATTTAGAGTTCGAACTGCATCTGTCAATATAGGAGAAAACAGAGTGAAAACTAAAAATTCAAACTGTTACTGCAAACGAATGCTTCAACCTAGGAGAACGAAACTTGAACATCCTCGTTTTATTGGTGTACTGCTCATTACTTGAAATTATCATGAAGTTCGGAAAAAAAAATATGTTGAGATTTCAGGAGACTGTAGTATTTTGGCAGCCTAACAACGCCTTTCATTGAATGTGTCTTTCGTCAGTCTCTGCTTAGGTCTACATCCAGAGGAAACAAAAAATAAAAATAGAATGTAGAACTACTTTACTGTTTCAAGTTTCAAGAAGATAGCACAAACCGTGTTTGATTTAGAGTTCGAACTACATTTGTCAATATAGGAGGAAACAGAGTGAAACCTAAAAATTCAACCTGTTACTCCAAAAGAATGCTTCAATCTAGCAGAACTAAACTTTGGCATCCAAGTGGGATTGGTGTACTGATCATTACTTGAAAGTATCATGAAGATTGGATGAAAAAATATATGTTGAGATTTCAGGAGACTCTAGTGTGTTGGAAGATTGGCAACCCCTTTCAGTATAAGTGTTATTCGCCAGTCCCAGCTTTAGGATACAAGAGGAAACAAACCTTAGAGATAGAACGTAGAACTACTTTACTGTGTCAAGTTTCAAGAAGCTAGCACAAACCGTGTTTGATTTAGAGTTCTAACTGCATCTGTCAATATAGGAGAAAACAGAGTGAAACCTATAATTTCTAACTGTTCCTGCAAACGAATGCTACAACCTAGAAGAACAAAACTTGGGTATCCACGTTTGATTGGTGTACTGATCAATACTTGAAAGAATCATGAAGATTGGATGAAAAAATATATGTTGAGATTTCAGGAGACGGTAGTTTTTTGGAAGCTTAACAACGCCTTTCATTGAAAGAGTTATTCGCCAGTCTCTGCTTAAGGCTACATCAAGAGGAAACAAACCTTAGAGATAGAACGTAGAACTACTTTATTGTGTCAAGTTTCAAGAAGCTATCACAAACCATGTTTGATTTAGAGTTCGAACTGCATCTGTCTATATAGGAGAAAACAGAGTGAAAACTAAAAATTCAAACTGTTACTGCAAACGATTGCTTCAACCTAGGAGAACGAAACTTGAACATCCTCGTTTTATTGGTGTACTGCTCATTACTTGAAATTATCATGAAGGTCGGAAAAAAAAATATGTTGAGATTTCAGGAGACTGTAGTATTTTGGCAGCCAAACAACGCCTTTCATTGAATGTGTCTTTCGTCAGTCTCTGCTTAGGTCTACATCCAGAGGAAACAAAAAATAAAAATAGAATGTAGAACTACTTCACTGTTTCAAGTTTCAAGAAGCTAGCACAAACCGTGTTTGATTTAGAGTTCGAACTACATTTGTCAATATAGCAGGAAACAGAGTGAAACCAAAAAATTCAAACTGTTACTCCAATGAATGCTTCAATCTAGGAGAACTAAACTTTGGCATCCAAGTGGGATTGGTGTACTGATCATTACTTGAAAGTATCATGAAGATTGGATGAAAAAATATATGTTGAGATTTCAGGAGACTCTAGTGTGTTGGAAGTTTGGCAACCCCTTTCAGTATAAGTGTTATTCGCCAGTCCCAGCTTTAGGATACAAGAGGAAACAAACCTTAGAGATAGAACGTAGAACTACTTTATTGTGTCAAGTTTCAAGAAGCTAGCACAAACCATGTTTGATTTAGAGTTCGAACTGCATCTGTCAATATAGGAGAAAACAGAGTGAATACTAAAAATTCAAACTGTTACTGCAAACGAATGCTTCAACCTAGGAGAACGAAACTTGAACATCCACGTTTTATTGGTGTACTGCTCATTACTTGAAATTATCATGAAGGTCGGAAAAAAAAATATGTTGCGATTTCAGGAGACTGTAGTATTTTCGCAGCCTAGCAACGCCTTTCATTGAATGTGTCTTTCGTCAGTCTCTGCATAGGTCTACATCCAGAGGAAACAAAAAATAAAAGTAGAATGTAGAACTACTTTACTGTTTCAAGTTTCAAGAAGCTAGCACAAACCGTGTTTGATTTAGAGTTCGAACTACATTTGTCAATATAGGAGAAAACAGAGAGAAATCTAAAAATTCAAACTGTTACTCCAAAAGAAAGCTTCAATCTAGGAGAACTAAACTTTGGCATCCAAGTGGGATTGAGTACTTATCATTACTTGAAAGTATCATGAAGATTGGATGAAAAAATATATGTTGAGATTTCAGGAGACTCTAGTGTGTTGGAAGTTTGGCAACCCCTTTCAGTATAAGTGTTATTCGCCAGTCCCAGCTTTAGGATACAAGAGGAAACAAACCTTAGAGATAGAACGTAGAACTACTTTATTGTGTCAAGTTTCAAGAAGCTAGCACAAACCGTGTTTGATTTAGAGTTCTAACTGCATCTGTCAATATAGGAGAAAACAGAGTGAAACCTATAATTTCTAACTGTTCCTGCAAACGAATGCTACAACCTAGAAGAACAAAACTTGGGCATCCACGTTTGATTGGTGTACTGATCAATACTTGAAAGAATCATGAAGATTGGATGAAAAAATATATGTTGGGATTTCAGGAGACGGTAGTTTTTTTGGAAGCTTAACAACGCCTTCCATTGAAAGTGTTATTCGCCAGTCTCTGCTTAAGGCTACATCAAGAGGAAACAAACCTTAGAGATAGAACGTAGAACTACTTTATTGTGTCAAGTTTCAAGAAGCTAGCACAAACCATGTTTGATTTAGAGTTCGAACTGCATCTGTCAGTATAGGAGAAAACAGAGTGAGAACTAAAAATTCAAACTGTTACTGCAAACGAATGCTTCAACCTAGGAGAACGAAACTTGAACATCCTCGTTTTATTGGTGTACTGCTCATTACTTGAAATTATCATGAAGTTCGGAAAAAAAAATATGTTGAGATTTCAGGAGACTGTAGTATTTTGGCAGCCTAACAACGCCTTTCATTGAATGTGTCTTTCGTCAGTCTCTGCTTAGGTCTACATCCAGAGGAAACAAAAAATAAAAATAGAATGTAGAACTACTTTACTGTTTCAAGTTTCAAGAAGATAGCACAAACCGTGTTTGATTTAGAGTTCGAACTACATTTGTCAATATAGGAGGAAACAGAGTGAAACCTAAAAATTCAACCTGTTACTCCAAAAGAATGCTTCAATCTAGCAGAACTAAACTTTGGCATCCAAGTGGGATTGGTGTACTGATCATTACTTGAAAGTATCATGAAGATTGGATGAAAATATATATGTTGAGATTTCAGGAGACTCTAGTGTGTTGGAAGATTGGCAACCCCTTTCAGTATAAGTGTTATTCGCCAGTCCCAGCTTTAGGATACAAGAGGAAACAAACCTTAGAGATAGAACGTAGAACTACTTTACTGTGTCAAGTTTCAAGAAGCTAGCACAAACCGTGTTTGATTTAGAGTTCTAACTGCATCTGTCAATATAGGAGAAAACAGAGTGAAACCTATAATTTCTAACTGTTCCTGCAAACGAATGCTACAACCTAGAAGAACAAAACTTGGGTATCCACGTTTGATTGGTGTACTGATAAATACTTGAAAGAATCATGAAGATTGGATGAAAAAATATATGTTGAGATTTCAGGAGACGGTAGTTTTTTGGAAGCTTAACAACGCCTTTCATTGAAAGAGTTATTCGCCAGTCTCTGCTTAAGGCTACATCAAGAGGAAACAAACCTTAGAGATAGAACGTAGAACTACTTTATTGTGTCAAGTTTCAAGAAGCTAGCACAAACCATGTTTGATTTAGAGTTTGAACTGCATCTGTCAATATAGGAGAAAACAGAGTGAAAACTAAAAATTCAAACTGTTACTGCAAACGAATGCTTCAACCTAGGAGAACGAAACTTGAACATCCACGTTTTATTGGTGTACTGCTCATTACTTGAAATTATCATGAAGGTCAGAAAAAAAATATGTTGAGATTTCAGGAGACTGTAGTATTTTGGCAGCCTAACAACGCCTTTCATGGAATGTGTCTTTCGTCAGTCTCTGCTTAGGTCTACATGCAGAGGAAACAAAAAATAAAAATAGAATGCAGAACTACTTTACTGTTTCAAGTTTCAAGAAGCTAGCACAAACCGTGTTTGATTTAGAGTTCGAACTACATTTGTCAATATAGAAGGAAACAGAGTGAAACCAAAAAATTCAAACTGTTACTCCAATGAATGCTTCAATCTAGGAGAACTAAACTTTGGCATCCAAGTGGGATTGGTGTACTGATCATTACTTGAAAGTATCATGAAGATTGGATGAAAAAATATATGTTGAGATTTCAGGAGACTCTAGTGTGTTGGAAGTTTGGCAACCCCTTTCAGTATAAGTGTTATTCGCCAGTCCCAGCTTTAGGATACAAGAGGAAACAAACCTTAGAGATAGAACGTAGAACTACTTTATTGTATCAAGTTTCAAGAAGCTAGCACAAACCATGTTTGATTTAGAGTTCGAACTGCATCTGTCAATATAGGAGAAAACAGAGTGAATACTAAAAATTCAAACTGTTACTGCAAACGAATGCTTCAACCTAGGAGAACGAAACTTGAACATCCACGTTTTATTGGTGTACTGCTCATTACTTGAAATTATCATGAAGGTCGGAAAAAAAAATATGTTGCGATTTCAGGAGACTGTAGTATTTTCGCAGCCTAACAACGCCTTTCATTGAATGTGTCTTTCGTCAGTCTCTGCATAGGTCTACATCCAGAGGAAACAAAAAATAAAAGTAGAATGTAGAACTACTTTACTGTTTCAAGTTTCAAGAAGCTAGCACAAACCGTGTTTGATTTAGAGTTCGAACTACATTTGTCAATATAGGAGAAAACAGAGAGAAACCTAAAAATTCAAACTGTTACTCCAAAACAATGCTTCAATCTAGGAGAACTAAACTTTGGCATCCAAGTGGGATTGGTGTACTGATCATTACTTGAAAGTATCATGAAGATTGGATGAAAAAATATATGTTGAGATTTCAGGAGACTCTAGTGTGTTGGAAGTTTGGCAACCCCTTTCAGTATAAGTGTTATTCGCCAGTCCCAGCTTTAGGATACAAGAGGAAACAAACCTTAGAGATAGAACGTAGAACTACTTTATTGTGTCAAGTTTCAAGAAGCTAGCACAAACCGTGTTTGATTTAGAGTTCTAACTGCATCTGTCAATATAGGAGAAAACAGAGTGAAACCTATAATTTCTAACTGTTCCTGCAAACGAATGCTACAACCTAGAAGAACAAAACTTGGGCATCCACGTTTGATTGGTGTACTGTTCAATACTTGAAAGAATCATGAAGATTGGATGAAAAAATATATGTTGGGATTTCAGGAGACGGTAGTTTTTATGGAAGCTTAACAACGCCTTCCATTGAAAGTGTTATTCGCCAGTCTCTGCTTAAGGCTACATCAAGAGGAAACAAACCTTAGAGATAGAACGTAGAAGTACTTTATTGTGTCAAGTTTCAAGAAGCTATCACAAACCATGTTTGATTTAGAGTTCGAACTGCATCTGTCAATATAGGAGAAAACAGAGTGAGAACTAAAAATTCAAACTGTTACTGCAAACGAATGCTTCAACCTAGGAGAACGAAACTTGAACATCCTCGTTTTATTGGTGTACTGCTCATTACTTGAAATTATCGTGAAGTTCGGAAAAAAAAATATGTTGAGATTTCAGGAGACTGTAGTATTTTGGCAGCCTAACAACGCCTTTCATTGAATGTGTCTTTCGTCAGTCTCTGCTTAGGTCTACATCCAGAGGAAACAAAAAATAAAAATAGAATGTAGAACTACTTTACTGTTTCAAGTTTCAAGAAGCTAGCACAAACCGTGTTTGATTTAGAGTTCGAACTACATTTGTCAATATAGGAGGAAACAGAGTGATACCTAAAAATTCAACCTGTTACTCCAAAAGAATGCTTCAATCTAGCAGAACTAAACTTTGGCATCCAAGTGGGATTGGTGTACTGATCATTACTTGAAAGTATCATGAAGATTGGATGAAAATATATATGTTGAGATTTCAGGAGACTCTAGTGTGTTGGAAGATTGGCAACCCCTTTCAGTATAAGTGTTATTCGCCAGTCCCAGCTTTAGGATACAAGAGAAAACAAACCTTAGAGATAGAACGTAGAACTACTTTACTGTGTCAAGTTTCAAGAAGCTAGCACAAACCGTGTTTGATTTAGAGTTCTAACTGCATCTGTCAATATAGGAGAAAACAGAGTGAAACCTATAATTTCTAACTGTTCCTGCAAACGAATGCTACAACCTAGAAGAACAAAACTTGGGTATCCACGTTTGATTGGTGTACTGATCAATACTTGAAAGAATCATGAAGATTGGATGAAAAAATATATGTTGAGATTTCAGGAGACGGTAGTTTTTTGGAAGCTTAACAACGCCTTTCATTGAAAGAGTTATTCGCCAGTCTCTGCTTAAGGCTACATCAAGAGGAAACAAACCTTAGAGATAGAACGTAGAACTACTTTATTGTGTCAAGTTTCAAGAAGCTAGCACAAACCATGTTTGATTTAGAGTTTGAACTGCATCTGTCAATATAGGAGAAAACAGAGTGAAAACTAAAAATTCAAACTGTTACTGCAAACGAATGCTTCAACCTAGGAGAACGAAACTTGAACATCCACGTTTTATTGGTGTACTGCTCATTACTTGAAATTATCATGAATGTCAGAAAAAAAATATGTTGAGATTTCAGGAGACTGTAGTATTTTGGCAGCCTAACAACGCCTTTCATGGAATGTGTCTTTCTTCAGTCTCTGCTTAGGTCTACATGCAGAGGAAACAAAAAATAAAAATAGAATGCAGAACTACTTTACTGTTTCAAGTTTCAAGAAGCTAGCACAAACCGTGTTTGATTTAGAGTTCGAACTACATTTGTCAATATAGGAGAAAACAGAGTGAAACCTAAAAATTCAAACTGTTACTCCAAAAGATTGCTTCAATCTAGGAGAACTAAACTTTGGCATCCAAGTGGGATTGGTGTACTGATCATTACTTGAAAGTATCATGAAGATTGGATGAAAAAATATATGTTGAGATTTCAGGAGACTCTAGTGTGTTGGAAGTTTGGCAACCCCTTTCAGTATAAGTGTTATTCGCCAGTCCCAGCTTTAGGATACAAGAGGAAACAAACCTTAGAGATAGAACGTAGAACTACTTTATTGTGTCAAGTTTCAAGAAGCTAGCACAAACCGTGTTTGATTTAGAGTTCTAACTGCATCTGTCAATATAGGAGAAAACAGAGTGAAACCTATAATTTCTAACTGTTCCTGCAAACGAATGCTACAACCTAGAAGAACAAAACTTGGGCATCCACGTTTGATTGGTGTACTGATCAATACTTGAAAGAATCATGAAGATTGGATGAAAATATGTATGTTGAGATTTCAGGAGAAGGTAGTTTTTTGGAAGCTTAACAAAGCCTTTCATTGAAAGTGTTATTCGCCAGTCTCTGCTTAAGGCTACATCAAGAGGAAACAAACCTTAGAGTTAGAACGTAGAACTACTTTATTGTGTCAAGTTTCAAGAAGCTAGCACAAACCATGTTTGATTTAGAGTTCGAACTGCATCTGTCAATATAGGAGAAAACAGAGTGAAAACTAAAAATTCAAACTGTTACTGCAAACGAATGCTTCAACCTAGGAGAACGAAACTTGAACATCCACGTTTTATTGGTGTACTGCTCATTACTTGAAATGATCATGAAGGTCGGAAAAAAAATATGTTGAGATTTCAGGAGACTGTAGTATTTTGGCAGCCTAACAACGCCTTTCATTGAATGTGTCTTTCGTCAGTCTCTGCTTAGGTCTACATCCAGAGGAAACAAAAAATAAAAATAGAATGTAGAACTACTTTACTGTTTCAAGTTTCAAGAAGCTAGCACAAACCGTGTTTGATTTAGAGTTCGAACTACATTTGTCAATATAGGAGAAAACAGAGTGAAACCTAAAAATTCAAACTGTTACTCCAAAAGAATGCTTCAATCTAGGAGTACTAAACTTTGGCATCCAAGTGGGATTGGTGTACTGATCATTACTTGAAAGTATCATGAATATTGGATGAAAAAATATATGTTGAGATTTCAGGGGACTCTAGTGTGTTGGAAGTTTGGCAACCCCTTTCAGTATAAGTGTTATTCGCCAGTCCCAGCTTTAGGATACAAGAGGAAACAAACCTTAGAGATAGAACGTAGAACTACTTTATTGTGTCAAGTTTCAAGAAGCTAGCACAAACCGTGTTTGATTTAGAGTTCTAACTGCATCTGTCAATATAGGAGAAAACAGAGTGAAACCTATAATTTCTAACTGTTCCTGCAAACGAATGCTACAACCTAGAAGAACAAAACTTGGGCATCCACGTTTGATTGGTGTACTGATCAATACTTGAAAGAATCATGAAGATTGGATGAAAAAATATATGTTGAGATTTCAGGAGACAGTAGTTTTTTGGAAGCTTAACAACGCCTTTCATTGAAAGTGTTATTCGCCAGTCTCTGCTTAAGGCTACATCAAGAGGAAACAAACCTTAGAGATAGAACGTAGAACTACTTTATTGTGTCAAGTTTCAAGAAGCTAGCACAAACCATGTTTGATTTAGAGTTCGAAATGCATCTGTCAATATAGGAGAAAACAGAGTGAAAACTAAAAATTCAAACTGTTACTGCAAACGAATGCTTCAACCTAGGAGAACGGAACTTGAACATCCACGTTTTATTGGTGTACTGCTCATTACTTGAAATTATCATGAAGGTCGGAAAAAAAATATGTTGAGATTTCAGGAGCCTGTAGTATTTTGGCAGCCTAACAACGCCTTTCATTGAATGTGTCTTTCGTCAGTCTCTGCTTAGGTCTACATCCAGAGGAAACAAAAAATAAAAATAGAATGCAGAACTACTTTACTGTTTCAAGTTTCAAGAAGCTAGCACAAACCCTGTTTGATTTAGAGTTCGAACTACATTTGTCAATATAGGAGAAAACAGAGTGAAACCTAAAAATTCAAACTGTTACTCCAAAAGAATGCTACAATCTAGGAGAACTAAACTTTGGCATCCAAGTGGGATTGGTGTACTGATCATTACTTGAAAGTATCATGAAGATTGGATGAAAAAAATATATGTTGAGATTTCAGGAGACTCTAGTGTGTTGGAAGTTTGGCAACCCCTTTCAGTATAAGTGTTATTCGCCATTCCCAGCTTTAGGATACAAGAGGAAACAAACCTTAGAGATAGAACGTAGAACTACTTTATTGTGTCAAGTTTCAAGAAGCTAGCACAAACCGTGTTTGATTTAGAGTTCGAACTGCATCTGTCAATATTGGAGAAAACAGAGTGAAACCTATAATTTCTAACTGTTCCTGCAAACGAATGCTACAACCTAGAAGAACAAAACTTGGGCATCCACGTTTGATTGGTGTACTGATCAATACTTGAAAGAATCATGAAGATTGGATGAAAAAATATATGTTTGGATTTCAGGAGACGGTAGTTTTTTGGAAGCTTAACAACGCCTTCCATTGAAAGTGTTATTCGCCAGTCTCTGCTTAAGGCTACATCAAGAGGAAACAAACCTTAGAGATAGAACGTAGAACTACTTTATTGTGTCAAGTTTCAAGAAGCTAGCACAAACCATGTTTGATTTAGAGTTCGAACTGCATCTGTCAATATAGGAGAAAACAGAGTGAAAACTAAAAATTCAAACTGTTACTGCAAACGAATGCTTCAACCTAGGAGAACGAAACTTAAACATCCTCGTTTTATTGGTGTACTGCTCATTACTTGAAATTATCATGAAGTTCGGAAAAAAAAATATGTTGAGATTTCAGGAGACTGTAGTATTTTGGCAGCCTAACAACGCCTTTCATTGAATGTGTCTTTCGTCAGTCTCTGCTTAGGTCTACATCCAGAGGAAACAAAAAATAAAAATAGAATGTAGAACTACTTTACTGTTTCAAGTTTCAAGAAGCTAGCACAAACCGTGTTTGATTTAGAGTTCGAACTACATTTGTCAATATAGGAGGAAACAGAGTGAGACCTAAAAATTCAACCTGTTACTCCAAAAGAATGCTTCAATCTAGCAGAACTAAACTTTGGCATCCAAGTGGGATTGGTGTACTGATCATTACTTGAAAGTATCATGAAGATTGGATGAAAATATATATGTTGAGATTTCAGGAGACTCTAGTGTGTTGGAAGTTTGGCAACCCCTTTCAGTATAAGTGTTATTCGCCAGTCCCAGCTTTAGGATACAAGAGGAAACAAACCTTAGAGATAGAACGTAGAACTACTTTACTGTGTCAAGTTTCAAGAAGCTAGCACAAACCGTGTTTGATTTAGAGTTCTAACTGAATCTGTCAATATAGGAGAAAACAGAGTGAAACCTATAATTTCTAACTGTTCCTGCAAACGAATGCTACAACCTAGAAGAACAAAACTTGGGTATCCACGTTTGATTGGTGTACTGATCAATACTTGAAAGAATCATGAAGATTGGATGAAAAAATATATGTTGAGATTTCAGGAGACGGTAGTTTTTTGGAAGCTTAACAACGCCTTTCATTGAAAGTGTTATTCGCCAGTCTCTGCTTAAGGCTACATCAAGAGGAAACAAACCTTAGAGATAGAACGTAGAACTACTTTATTGTGTCAAGTTTCAGGAAGCTAGCAAAAACCATGTTTGATTTAGAGTTCGAACTGCATCTGTCAATATAGGAGAAAACAGAGTGAAAACTAAAAATTCAAACTGTTACTGCAAACGAATGCTTCAACCTAGGAGAACGGAACTTGAACATCCACGTTTTATTGGTGTACTGCTCGTTACTTGAAATTATCATGAAGGTCGGAAAAAAAATATGTTGAGATTTCAGGAGCCTGTAATATTTTGGCAGCCTAACAACGCCTTTCATTGAATGTGTCTTTCGTCACTCTCTGCTTAGGTCTACATCCAGAGGAAACAAAAAATAAAAATAGAATGTAGAACTACTTTACTGTTTCAAGTTTCATTAAGCTAGCACAAACCGTGTTTGATTTAGAGTTCGAACTACATTTGTCAATATAGGAGAAAACAGAATGAAACCTAAAATTCAAACTGTTACTCCAAAAGAATGCTTCAATCTCGGAGAACTAAACTTTGACATCCAAGTGGGATTGGTGTACTGATCATTACTTGAATGTATCATGAAGATTGGATGAAAAAATATATGTTGAGATTTCACGAGACTCTAGTGTGTTGGAAGTTTGGCAACCCCTTTCAGTATAAGTGTTATTCGCCAGTTCCAGCTTTAGGATACAAGAGGAAACAAACCTTAGAGATAGAACGTAGAACTACTTTATTGTGTCAAGTTTCAAGAAGTTAGCACAAACCGTGTTTGATTTAGAGTTCTAAATGCATCTGTCAATATAGGAGAAAACAGAGTGAAACCTATAATTTCTAACTGTTCCTGCAAACGAATGCTACACCTAGAAGAACAAAACTTGGGCATCCACGTTTGATTGGTGTACTGATCAATACTTCAAAGAATCATGATTTTGGATGAAAAAATATATGTTGAGATTTCAGGAGACGGTAGTTTTCTGGAAGCTTAACAACGCCTTTCATTGAAAGTGTGATTCGCCAGTCTCTCCTTAAGGCTACATCAAGAAAAAACAAACCCTAGAGATAGAACGTAGAACTACTTTATTGTGTCAAGTTTCAAGAAGCTAGCACAAACCATGTTTGATTTAGAGTTCAAACTGCATCTGTCAATATAGGAGAAAACAGAGTGAAAACTAAGAATTCAAACTGTTACTGCAAACGAATGCTTCAACCTAGGAGAACGGAACTTGAACATCCACGTTTTATTGGTGTACTGCTCACTACTTGAAATTATCATGAAGGTCGGAAAAAAAAAATATGTTGAGATTTCAGGAGCCTGTAGTATTTTGGCAGCCTAACAACGCGTTTCATTGAATGTGTCTTTCGTCAGTCTCTGCTTATGTCTACATCCAGAGTAAACAAAAAATAAAAATAGAATGCAGAACTACTTTACTGTTTCAAGTTTCAAGAAGCTAGCACAAACCGTGTTTGATTTAGAATTCGAACTACATTTGTCAATATAGGAGAAAACAGAGTGAAAACTAAAAATTCAAACTGTTACTCCAAAAGAATGCTTCAATCTAGGAGAACTAAACCTTGGAATCCAAGTGGGATTGGTGTACTGATCATTACTTGAAAGTATCATGAAGATTGGATGAAAAAATATATGTTGAGATTTCAGGAGACTCTAGTGTGTTGGAAGTTTGGCAACCCCTTTCTGTATAAGTGTTATTCGCCAGTCCCAGCTTTAGGATACAAGAGGAAACAAACCTTAGAGATAGAACGTAGAACTACTTTATTGTGTCAAGTTTCAAGAAGCTAGCACAAACCGTGTTTGATTTAGAGTTCTAACTGCATCTGTCAATATAGGAGAAAACAGAGTGAAACCTATAATTTCTAACTGTTCCTGCAAACGAATGCTACAACCTAGAAGAACAAAACTTGGGCATCCACGTTTGATTGGTGTACTGATCAATACTTGAAAGAATCATGAAGATTGGATGAAAAAATATATGTTGAGATTTCAGGAGACGGTAGTTTTTTGGAAGCTTAACAACGCCTTTCATTGAAAGTGTTATTCGCCAGTCTCTGCTTAAGGCTACATCAAGAGGAAACAAACCTTAGAGATAGAACGTAGAACTACTTTATTGTGTCAAGTTTCAAGAAGCTCGCACAAACCATGTTTGATTTAGAGTTCGAACTGCATCTGTCAATATAGGAGAAAACAGAGTGAAAAGTAAAAATTCAAACTGTTACTGCAAACGAATGCTTCAAGCTAGGAGAATGAAACTTGAACATCCACGTTTTATTGGTGTACTGCTCATTACTTGAAATTATCATGAAGGTCGGAAAAAAAATATGTTGAGATTTCAGGAGCCTGTAGTATTTTGGCAGCCTAACAACGCCTTTCATTGAATGTGTCTTTCGTCAGTCTCTGCTTAGGTCTACATCCAGAGGAAACAAAAAATAAAAATAGAATGTAGAACTACTTTACTGTTTCAAGTTTCAAGAAGCTAGCACAAACCGTGTTTGATTTAGAGTTCGAACTACATTTGTCAATATACTAGAAAACAGAGTGAAACCTAAAAATTCAAACTGTTACTCCAAAAGAATGCTTCAATCTAGGAGAACTAAACTTTGGCATCCAAGTGGGATTGGTGTACTGATTATTACTTGAAAGTATCATGAAGATTGGATGAAAAAATATATGTTGAGATTTCAGGAGACTCTAGTGTGTTGGAAGTTTGGCAACCACTTTCAGTATAAGTGTTATTCGCCAGTCCCAGCTTTAGGATACAAGAGGAAACAAACCTTAGAGAGAGAACGTAGAACTACTTTATTGTGTCAAGTTTCAAGAAGCTAGCACAAACCGTGTTTGAATTAGAGTTCTAACTGCATCTGTCAATATAGGAGGAAACAGAGTGAAACCTATAATTTCTAACTGTTCCTGCAAACGAATGCTACAACCTAAAAGAACAAAACTTGGGCATCCACGTTTGATTGGTGTACTGATCAATACTTGAAAGAATCATGAAGATTGGATGAAAAAATATATATTGAGATTTCAGGAGACCGTAGTTTTCTGGAAGCTTAACAACGTCTTTCATTGAAAGTGTTATTCGTCAGTCTCTGCTTAAGGCTACATCAAGAGGAAACAAACCATAGAGATAGAACGTAGAACTACTTTATTGTGTCAAGTTTGAAGAAGCTAGCACAAACCATGTTTGATTTAGAGTTCGAACTCCATCTCTCAATATAGGAGAAAACAGAGTGAAAACTAAAAATTCAAATTGTTACTGCAAACGAATGCTTCAACCTAGGAGAACGAAACTTGAACATCCACGTTTTATTGGTGTACAGCTCATTACTTGAAATTATAATGAAGGTTGGAAAAAAATATGTTGAGATTTCAGGAGACTGTAGTATTTTGGCAGCCTAACAACGCCTTTCATTGAATGTGTCTTTCGTCAGTCTCTGCTTAGGTCTACATCCACAGGAAACAAAAAATAAAAATAGAATGTAGAACGACTTTACTGTTTCAAGTTTCAAGAAGCTAGCACAAACCGTGTTTGATTTAGAGTTCGAACTACATTTGTCAATATAGGAGAAAACAGAGTGAAACCTAAAAATTCAAACTGTTACTCCAAAAGAATGCATCAATCTAGGAGAACTAAACTTTGGAATCCAAGTGGGATTGGTGTTCTGATCATTACTTGAAAGTATCATGAAGATTGGATGAAAAAATATATGTTGAGATTTCAGGAGACTCTAGTGTGTTGGAAGTTTGGCAACCCCTTTCAGTATAAGTGTTATTCGCCAGTCCCAGCTTTAGGATACAAGAGGAAACAAACCTTAGCGATAGAAGGTAGAACTACTTTATTGTGTCAAGTTTCAAGAAGCTAGCACAAACCGTGTTTGATTTAGAGTTCTAACTGCATCTGTCAATTAGGAGAAAACAGAGTGAAACCTATAATTTCTAACTGTTCCTGCAAACGAATGCTACAACCTAGAAGAACAAAACTTGGGCATCCACGTTTGATTGGTGTACTGATCAATACTTGAAAGAATCATGAAGATTGGATGAAGAAATATATGTTGAGATTACAGGAGACGGTAGTTACTTGGAGGCTTAACAACGCCTTTCATTGAAAGTGTTATTCGCCAGTCTCTGCTTAAGGCTACATCAAGAGGAAACAAACCTTAGAGATAGAACGTAGAACTACTTTATTGTGTCAAGTTTCAAGAAGCTAGCACAAACCAAGTTTGATTTAGAGTTCGAACTGCATCTGTCAATATAGGAGAAAACAGAGTGAAAACTAAAAATTCAAACTGTTACTGCAAACGAATGCTTCAACCTAGGAGAACGGAACTTGAACATCCACGTTTTATTGGTGTACTGCTCATTACTTGAAATTATCATGAATGTCGGAAAAAAAATATGTTGAGATTTCAGGAGACTGTAGTATTTTGGCAGCCTAACAACGCATTTTATTGAATGTGTCTTTCGTCAGTCTCTGCTTAGGTCTACATCCAGAGGAAACAAAAAATAAAAATAGAATGTAGAACTACTTTACTGTTTCAAGTTTCAAGAAGCTAGCACAAACCGTGTTTGATTTAGAGTTCGAACTACATTTGTCAATATAGGAGAAAACAGAGTGAAACCTAAAAATTCAAACTGTTACTCCAAAAGAATGCTTCAATCTAGGAGAACTAAACTTGGGCATCCAAGTGGGATTGGTGTCCTGATCATTACTTGAAAGTATCATGAAGATTGGATGAAAAAATATATGTTGAGATTTCAGGAGACTCTAGTGTGTTGGAAGTTTGGCAACCAGTTCAGTATAAGTGTTATTCGCCAGTCCCACCTTTAGGATACAAGAGGAAACCAAACTTAGAGATAGAACGTAGAACTACTTTATTGTGTCAAGTTTCAAGAAGCTAGCACAAACCGTGTTTGATTTAGTGTTCTAACTGTATCTGTCAATATAGGAGAAAACAGAGTGAAACCTATAATTTCTAACTGTTCCTGCAAACGAATGCTACAACCTAGAAGAACAAAACTTGGGCATCCACGTTTTATTGGTGTACTGATCAATACTTGAAAGAATCATGAAAATTGGATGAAAAAATATATGTTGAGATTTCAGGAGACGGTAGTTTTTTGGAAGCTTAACAACGCCTTTCATTGAAAGTGTTATTCGCCAGTCTCTGCTTAAGGCTACATCAAGAGGAAACAAACCTTAGAGATCGAACGTAGAACTACTTTACTGTGTCAAGTTTCAAGAAGCTGGCACAAACCATGTTTGATTTAGAGTTCGAACTGCATCTGTCAATATAGGAGAAAACAGAGTGAAAACTAAAAATTCAAACTGTTACTGCAAACGAATGCTTCAAGCTAGGAGAACGAAACTTGAACATCCACGTTTTATTGGTGTACTGCTCATTATTGAAATTATCATGAAGGTCGGATAAAAAATATGTTGAGATTTCAGGAGCCTGTAGTATTTTGGCAGCCTAACAACGCTTTTCATTGAATGTGTCTTTCCTCAGTCTATGCTTAGGTCTACATCCAGAGGAAACAAAAAATAAAAATAGAATGTAGAACTACTTTACTGTTTCAAGTTTCAAGAAGCTAGCACAAACCGTGTTTTATTTAGAGTTCAAACTACATTTGTCAATATAGGAGAAAACAGAGTGAAACCTAAAAATTCAAACTGTTACTCCAAAAGAATGCTTCAATCTAGGAGAACTAAACTTTGGCATCCAAGTGGGATTGGTGTACTGATCATTACTTGAAAGTATCATGAAGATTGGATGAAAAAATATATGTTGAGATTTCAGGAGACTCTAGTTTGTTGGAATTTGGCAACCCCTTTCAGTATAAGTGTTATTCGCCAGTCCCAGCTTTGGGATACAAGAGGAAACAAACCTTAGAGATAGAACGTAGAACTACTTTATTGTGTCAAATTTCAAGAAGCTAGCACAAACCGTGTTTGATTTAGAGTTCTAACTGCATCTGTCAATATAGGAGAAAACAGAGTGAAACCTATAATTTCTAACTGTTCCTGCAAACGAATGCTACAACCTAGAAGAACAAAACTTGGGCATCCACGTTTGATTGGTGTACTGATCAATACTTGAAAGAATCATGAAGATTGGATGAAAAAATATATGTTGAGATTTCAGGAGACGGTAGTTTTTTGGAAGGTTAACAACACCTTTCATTGAAAGGGTTTTTCGCCAGTCTCTGCTTAAGGCTACATCAAGAGGAAACAAACCTTAGAGATAGAACTTAGAACTACATTATTGTGTCAAGTTTCAAGAAGCTAGCACAAACCATGTTTGATTTAGAGTTCGAACTGCATCTGTCAAGATAGGAGAAAACAGAGTGAAAACTAAAAATTCAAACTGTTACTGCAAACGAATGCTTCAAGCTAGGAGAACGAAACTTGAACATCCACGTTATATTGGTGTACTGCTGATTACATGAAATTATCATGAAGTTCGGAAAAAATAATATGTTGAGATTTCAGGAGACTGTAGTATTTTGGCAGCCTAACAACGCCTTTCATTGAATGTGTCTTTCGTCAGTCTCTGCTTAGGTCTACATCCAGAGGAAACAAAAAATAAAAATAGAATGTAGAACTACTTTACTGTTTCAAGTTTCAAGAAGCTAGCACAAACCGTGTTTGATTTAGAGTTCTAACTGCATCTGTCAATATAGGAGAAAACAGAGTGAAACCTAAAAATTCAAACTGTTACTCCAAAAGAATGCTTCAATCTAGGAGAACTAAACTTGGGCATCCAAGTGGGATTGGTGTACTGATCATTACTTGAAAGTATCATGAAGTTTGGATGAAAATATATATGTTGAGATTTCAGGAGACTCTAGTGTGTTGGAAGTTTGGCAACCCCTTTCAGTATAAGTGTTATTCGCCAGTCCCAGCTTTAGGATACAAGAGGAAACAAACCTTAGAGATAGAACGTAGAACTACTGTACTGTGTCAAGTTTCAAGAAGCTAGTACAAACCGTATTTGATTTAGAGTTCTAACTGCATCTGTCAATATAGGAGAAAACAGAGTGAAACCTATAATTTCTAACTGTTCCTGCAAACGAATGCTACAACCTAGAAGAACAAAACTTGGGCATCCACGTTTGATTGGTGTACTGATCAATACTTGAAAGAATCATGAAGATTGGATGAAAAAATATATGTTGAGATTTCAGGAGACGGTAGTTTTTTGGAAGGTTAACAACAGCTTTCATTGAAAGGGTTATTCGCCAGTCTCTGCTTAAGGCTACATCAAGAGGAAACAAACCTTAGAGATAGAACTTAGAACTACTCTATTGTGTCAAGTTTCAAGAAGCTAGCACAAACCATGTTTGATTTAGAGTTCGAACTGCATCTGTCAAGATAGGAGAAAACAGAGTGAAAACTAAAAATTCAAACTGTTACTCCAAAAGAATGCTTCAATCTAGGAGAACTAAATTTGGGCATCCAAGTGGGATTGGTGTACTGATCATTACTTGAAATTATCATGAAGATTGGATGAAAAAATATATGTTGAGATTTCAGGAGACTCTAGTGTGTTGGAAGTTTGGCAACCCCTTTCAGGATAAGTGTTATTCGCCAGTCCCAGCTTTAGGATACAAGAGGAAACAAACCTTAGAGATAGAACGTAGAACTACTTTATTGTGTCAAGTTTCAAGAAGCTAGCACAAACCGTGTTTGATTTAGAGTTCTAACTGCATCTGTCAATATAGGAGAAAACAGAGTGAATCGTATAATTTCTAACTGTTCCTGCAAACGAATGCTACAACCTAGAAGAACAAAACTTGGGCATCCACGTTTGATTGGTGTACTGATCAATACTTGAAAGAATCATGAAGATTGGATGAAAAGATATATGTTGAGATTTCAGGAGACGGTAGTTTTTTGGAAGCTTAACAACGCCTTTCATTGAAAGTGTTTTTCGCCAGTCTCTGCTTAAGGCTACATCAAGAGGAAACAAACCTTAGAGATAGAACGTAGAACTACTTTATTGTGTCAAGTTTCAAGAAGCTAGCACAAACCGTGTTTCATTTAGAGTTCTAACTGCATCTGTCAATATAGGAGAAAACAGAGTGAACCCTATAATTTCTAACTGTTCCTGCAAGCGAATGCTACAACCTAGAAGAACAAAACTTGGGCATCCACGTTTGGTTGGTGTACTGATCAATACTTGAAAGAATCATGAAGATTGGATGAAAAAATATATGTTGAGATTTCAGTAGACCGTAGTTTTTTGGAAGTTTAACAACGCCTTCCATTGAAAGTGTTATTCGCCAGTCACTGCTTAAGGCTACATCAAGAGGAAACAAACCTTAGAGATAGAATGTAGAACTACTTTATTGTGTCAAGTTTCAAGAAGCTAGCACAAACCATGTTTGATTTAGAGTTCGAACTGCATCTGTCAATATAGGAGAAAACAGAGTGAAAACTAAAAATTCAAACTGTTACTGCAAACGAATGCTTCAACCTAGGAGAACGGAACTTGAACATCCACGTTTAATTGGTGTACTGCTCATTACTTGAAATTATCATGAAGGTCTGAAAAAAAAATATGTTGAGATATCAGGAGCCTGTAGTATTTTGGCAGCCTAACAACGCTTTTCATTGAATGTGTCTTTCGTCAGTCTATGCTTAGGTCTACATCCAGAGGAAACAAAAAATAAAAATAGAATGTAGAACTACTTTACTGTTTCAAGTTTCAAGAAGCTAGCACAAACCGTGTTTGATTTAGAGTTCGAACTACATTTGTCAATATAGGTGAAAACAGAGTGAAACCTAAAAATTCAAACTGTTACTCCAAAAGAATGCTTCAATCTAGGAGAACTAAATTTGGACATCCAAGTGGGATTGGTGTACTGATCATTACTTGAAAGTATCATGAAGATTGGATGAAAAAATATATGTTGGGATTTCAGGAGACTCTAGTGTGTTGGAAGTTTGGCAACCCCTTTCAGTATAAGTGTTATTCGCCAGTCCCAGCTGTAGGATACAAGAGGAAACAAACCTTAGAGATAGAACGTAGAACTACTTTATTGTGTCAAGTTTCAAGAAGCTAGCACAAACCATGTTTGATTTAGAGTTCGAACTGCATCAGTCAATATAGGAGAAAACAGAGTGAAAACTAAAAATTCAAACTGTTACTGCAAACGAGTGCTTCAACGTAGGAGAACGGAACTTGAACATCCACGTTTTATTGGTGTACTGCTCATTATTGAAATTATCATGAAGGTCGGATAAAAAATATGTTGAGATTTCAGGAGCCTGTAGTATTTTGGCAGCCTAACAATGCTTTTCATTGAATGTGTCTTTCGTCAGTCTATGCTTAGGTCTACATCCAGAGGAAACAAAAAATAAAAATAGAACGTAGATCTACTTTATTGTGTCAAGTTTCAAGAAGCTAGCACAAACCGTGTTTGATTTAGAGTTCTAACTGCATCTGTCAATATAGGAGAAAACAGAGTGAAACCTATAATTTCTAACTGTTCCTGCAAACGAATGCTACAACCTAGAAGAACAAAACTTGGGCATCGACGTTTGATTGGTGTACTGATCAATACTTGAAAGAATCATGAAGATTGGATGAAAAAATATATGTTGAGATTTCAGGAGACGGTAGTTTTTTGGAAGCTTAACAACGCCTTTCATTGAAAGTGTTATTCGCCAGTCTCTGCTTAAGGCTACATCAAGAGGAAACAAACCTTAGAGATAGAACGTAGAACTACTTTATTGTGTCAAGTTTCAAGAAGCTCGCACAAACCATGTTTGATTTAGAGTTCGAACTGCATCTGTCAATATAGGAGAAAACAGAGTGAAAAGTAAAAATTCAAACTGTTACTGCAAACGAATGCTTCAAGCTAGGAGAATGAAACTTGAACATCCACGTTTTATTGGTGTACTGCTCATTACTTGAAATTATCATGAAGGTCGGAAAAAAATATGTTGAGATTTCAGGAGCCTGTAGTATTTTGGCAGCCTAACAACGCCTTTCATTGAATGTGTCTTTCGTCAGTCTCTGCTTAGGTCTACATCCAGAGGAAACAAAAAATAAAAATAGAATGTAGAACTACTTTACTGTTTCAAGTTTCAAGAAGCTAGCACAAACCGTGTTTGATTTAGAGTTCGAACTACATTTGTCAATATACTAGAAAACAGAGTGAAACCTAAAAATTCAAACTGTTACTCCAAAAGAATGCTTCAATCTAGGAGAACTAAACTTTGGCATCCAAGTGGGATTGGTGTACTGATTATTACTTGAAAGTATCATGAAGATTGGATGAAAAAATATATGTTGAGATTTCAGGAGACTCTAGTGTGTTGGAAGTTTGGCAACCACTTTCAGTATAAGTGTTATTCGCCAGTCCCAGCTTTAGGATACAAGAGGAAACAATCCTTAGAGAGAGAACGTAGAACTACTTTATTGTGTCAAGTTTCAAGAAGCTAGCACAAACCGTGTTTGAATTAGAGTTCTAACTGCATCTGTCAATATAGGAGGAAACAGAGTGAAACCTATAATTTCTAACTGTTCCTGCAAACGAATGCTACAACCTAAAAGAACAAAACTTGGGCATCCACGTTTGATTGGTGTACTGATCAATACTTGAAAGAATCATGAAGATTGGATGAAAAAATATATATTGAGATTTCAGGAGACCGTAGTTTTCTGGAAGCTTAACAACGTCTTTCATTGAAAGTGTTATTCGTCAGTCTCTGCTTAAGGCTACATCAAGAGGAAACAAACCATAGAGATAGAACGTAGAACTACTTTATTGTGTCAAGTTTGAAGAAGCTAGCACAAACCATGTTTGATTTAGAGTTCGAACTCCATCTCTCAATATAGGAGAAAACAGAGTGAAAACTAAAAATTCAAATTGTTACTGCAAACGAATGCTTCAACCTAAAAGAACGAAACTTGAACATCCACGTTTTATTGGTGTACAGCTCATTACTTGAAATTATAATGAAGGTTGGAAAAAAATATGTTGAGATTTCAGGAGACTGTAGTATTTTGGCAGCCTAACAACGCCTTTCATTGAATGTGTCTTTCGTCAGTCTCTGCTTAGGTCTACATCCACAGGAAACAAAAAATAAAAATAGAATGTAGAACGACTTTACTGTTTCAAGTTTCAAGAAGCTAGCACAAACCGTGTTTGATTTAGAGTTTGAACTACATTTGTCAATATAGGAGAAAACAGAGTGAAACCTAAAAATTCAAACTGTTACTCCAAAAGAATGCATCAATCTAGGAGAACTAAACTTTGGAATCCAAGTGGGATTGGTGTTCTGATCATTACTTGAAAGTATCATGAAGATTGGATGAAAAAATATATGTTGAGATTTCAGGAGACTCTAGTGTGTTGGAAGTTTGGCAACCCCTTTCAGTATAAGTGTTATTCGCCAGTCCCAGCTTTAGGATACAAGAGGAAACAAACCTTAGCGATAGAAGGTAGAACTACTTTATTGTGTCAAGTTTCAAGAAGCTAGCACAAACCGTGTTTAATTTAGAGTTCTAACTGCATCTGTCAATTAGGAGAAAACAGAGTGAAACCTATAATTTCTAACTGTTCCTGCAAACGAATGCTACAACCTAGAAGAACAAAACTTGGGCATCCACGTTTGATTGGTGTACTGATCAATACTTGAAAGAATCATGAAGATTGGATGAAGAAATATATGTTGAGATTACAGGAGACGGTAGTTACTTGGAGGCTTAACAACGCCTTTCATTGAAAGTGTTATTCGCCAGTCTCTGCTTAAGGCTACATCAAGAGGAAACAAACCTTAGAGATAGAACGTAGAACTACTTTATTGTGTCAAGTTTCAAGAAGCTAGCACAAACCATGTTTGATTTAGAGTTCGAACTGCATCTGTCAATATAGGAGAAAACAGAGTGAAAACTAAAAATTCAAACTGTTACTGCAAACGAATGCTTCAACCTAGGAGAACGGAACTTGAACATCCACGTTTTATTGGTGTACTGCTCATTACTTGAAATTATCATGAATGTCGGAAAAAAAATATGTTGAGATTTCAGGAGACTGTAGTATTTTGGCAGCCTAACAACGCATTTTATTGAATGTGTCTTTCGTCAGTCTCTGCTTAGGTCTACATCCAGAGGAAACAAAAAATAAAAATAGAATGTAGAACTACTTTACTGTTTCAAGTTTCAAGAAGCTAGCACAAACCGTGTTTGATTTAGAGTTCGAACTACATTTGTCAATATAGGAGAAAACAGAGTGAAACCTAAAAATTCAAACTGTTACTCCAAAAGAATGCTTCAATCTAGGAGAACTAAACTTGGGCATCCAAGTGGGATTGGTGTCCTGATCATTACTTGAAAGTATCATGAAGATTGGATGAAAAAATATATGTTGAGATTTCAGGAGACTCTAGTGTGTTGGAAGTTTGGCAACCACTTCAGTATAAGTGTTATTCGCCAGTCCCACCTTTAGGATACAAGAGGAAACCAAACTTAGAGATAGAACGTAGAACTACTTTATTGTGTCAAGTTTCAAGAAGCTAGCACAAACCGTGTTTGATTTAGTGTTCTAACTGTATCTGTCAATATAGGAGAAAACAGAGTGAAACCTATAATTTCTAACTGTTCCTGCAAACGAATGCTACAACCTAGAAGAACAAAACTTGGGCATCCACGTTTTATTGGTGTACTGATCAATACTTGAAAGAATCATGAAAATTGGATGAAAAAATATATGTTGAGATTTCAGGAGACGGTAGTTTTTTGGAAGCTTAACAACGCCTTTCATTGAAAGTGTTATTCGCCAGTCTCTGCTTAAGGCTACATCAAGAGGAAACAAACCTTAGAGATCGAACGTAGAACTACTTTACTGTGTCAAGTTTCAAGAAGCTGGCACAAACCATGTTTGATTTAGAGTTCGAACTGCATCTGTCAATATAGGAGAAAACAGAGTGAAAACTAAAAATTCAAACTGTTACTGCAAACGAATGCTTCAAGCTAGGAGAACGAAACTTGAACATCCACGTTTTATTGGTGTACTGCTCATTATTGAAATTATCATGAAGGTCGGATAAAAAATATGTTGAGATTTCAGGAGCCTGTAGTATTTTGGCAGCCTAACAACGCTTTTCATTGAATGTGTCTTTCCTCAGTCTATGCTTAGGTCTACATCCAGAGGAAACAAAAAATAAAAATAGAATGTAGAACTACTTTACTGTTTCAAGTTTCAAGAAGCTAGCACAAACCGTGTTTTATTTAGAGTTCAAACTACATTTGTCAATATAGGAGAAAACAGAGTGAAACCTAAAAATTCAAACTGTTACTCCAAAAGAATGCTTCAATCTAGGAGAACTAAACTTTGGCATCCAAGTGGGATTGGTGTACTGATCATTACTTGAAAGTATCATGAAGATTGGATGAAAAAATATATGTTGAGATTTCAGGAGACTCTAGTTTGTTGGAATTTGGCAACCCCTTTCAGTATAAGTGTTATTCGCCAGTCCCAGCTTTGGGATACAAGAGGAAACAAACCTTAGAGATAGAACGTAGAACTACTTTATTGTGTCAAATTTCAAGAAGCTAGCACAAACCGTGTTTGATTTAGAGTTCTAACTGCATCTGTCAATATAGGAGAAAACAGAGTGAAACCTATAATTTCTAACTGTTCCTGCAAACGAATGCTACAAACTAGAAGAACAAAACTTGGGCATCCACGTTTGATTGGTGTACTGATCAATACTTGAAAGAATCATGAAGATTGGATGAAAAAATATATGTTGAGATTTCAGGAGACGGTAGTTTTTTGGAAGGTTAACAACACCTTTCATTGAAAGGGTTTTTCGCCAGTCTCTGCTTAAGGCTACATCAAGAGGAAACAAACCTTAGAGATAGAACTTAGAACTACATTATTGTGTCAAGTTTCAAGAAGCTAGCACAAACCATGTTTGATTTAGAGTTCGAACTGCATCTGTCAAGATAGGAGAAAACAGAGTGAAAACTAAAAATTCAAACTGTTACTGCAAACGAATGCTTCAAGCTAGGAGAACGAAACTTGAACATCCACGTTATATTGGTGTACTGCTGATTACATGAAATTATCATGAAGTTCGGAAAAAATAATATGTTGAGATTTCAGGAGACTGTAGTATTTTGGCAGCCTAACAACGCCTTTCATTGAATGTGTCTTTCGTCAGTCTCTGCTTAGGTCTACATCCAGAGGAAACAAAAAATAAAAATAGAATGTAGAACTACTTTACTGTTTCAAGTTTCAAGAAGCTAGCACAAACCGTGTTTGATTTAGAGTTCTAACTGCATCTGTCAATATAGGAGAAAACAGAGTGAAACCTAAAAATTCAAACTGTTACTCCAAAAGAATGCTTCAATCTAGGAGAACTAAACTTGGGCATCCAAGTGGGATTGGTGTACTGATCATTACTTGAAAGTATCATGAAGATTGGATGAAAATATATATGTTGAGATTTCAGGAGACTCTAGTGTGTTGGAAGTTTGGCAACCCCTTTCAGTATAAGTGTTATTCGCCAGTCCCAGCTTTAGGATACAAGAGGAAACAAACCTTAGAGATAGAACGTAGAACTACTGTACTGTGTCAAGTTTCAAGAAGCTAGTACAAACCGTATTTGATTTAGAGTTCTAACTGCATCTGTCAATATAGGAGAAAACAGAGTGAAACCTATAATTTCTAACTGTTCCTGCAAACGAATGCTACAACCTAGAAGAACAAAACTTGGGCATCCACGTTTGATTGGTGTACTGATCAATACTTGAAAGAATCATGAAGATTGGATGAAAAAATATATGTTGAGATTTCAGGAGACGGTAGTTTTTTGGAAGGTTAACAACAGCTTTCATTGAAAGGGTTATTCGCCAGTCTCTGCTTAAGGCTACATCAAGAGGAAACAAACCTTAGAGATACAACTTAGAACTACTCTATTGTGTCAAGTTTCAAGAAGCTAGCACAAACCATGTTTGATTTAGAGTTCGAACTGCATCTGTCAAGATAGGAGAAAACAGAGTGAAAACTAAAAATTCAAACTGTTACTCCAAAAGAATGCTTCAATCTAGGAGAACTAAATTTGGGCATCCAAGTGGGATTGGTGTACTGATCATTACTTGAAATTATCATGAAGATTGGATGAAAAAATATATGTTGAGATTTCAGGAGACTCTAGTGTGTTGGAAGTTTGGCAACCCCTTTCAGGATAAGTGTTATTCGCCAGTCCCAGCTTTAGGATACAAGAGGAAACAAACCTTAGAGATAGAACGTAGAACTACTTTATTGTGTCAAGTTTCAAGAAGCTAGCACAAACCGTGTTTGATTTAGAGTTCTAACTGCATCTGTCAATATAGGAGAAAACAGAGTGAAACGTATAATTTCTAACTGTTCCTGCAAACGAATGCTACAACCTAGAAGAACAAAACTTGGGCATCCACGTTTGATTGGTGTACTGATCAATACTTGAAAGAATCATGAAGATTGGATGAAAAGATATATGTTGAGATTTCAGGAGACGGTAGTTTTTTGGAAGCTTAACAACGCCTTTCATTGAAAGTGTTTTTCGCCAGTCTCTGCTTAAGGCTACATCAAGAGGAAACAAACCTTAGAGATAGAACGTAGAACTACTTTATTGTGTCAAGTTTCAAGAAGCTAGCACAAACCGTGTTTCATTTAGAGTTCTAACTGCATCTGTCAATATAGGAGAAAACAGAGTGAACCCTATAATTTCTAACTGTTCCTGCAAGCGAATGCTACAACCTAGAAGAACAAAACCTGGGCATCCACGTTTGGTTGGTGTACTGATCAATACTTGAAAGAATCATGAAGATTGGATGAAAAAATATATGTTGAGATTTCAGTAGACCGTAGTTTTTTGGAAGTTTAACAACGCCTTCCATTGAAAGTGTTATTCGCCAGTCACTGCTTAAGGCTACATCAAGAGGAAACAAACCTTAGAGATAGAATGTAGAACTACTTTATTGTGTCAAGTTTCAAGAAGCTAGCACAAACCATGTTTGATTTAGAGTTCGAACTGCATCTGTCAATATAGGAGAAAACAGAGTGAAAACTAAAAATTCAAACTGTTACTGCAAACGAATGCTTCAACCTAGGAGAACGGAACTTGAACATCCACGTTTAATTGGTGTACTGCTCATTACTTGAAATTATCATGAAGGTCTGAAAAAAAAATATGTTGAGATATCAGGAGCCTGTAGTATTTTGGCAGCCTAACAACGCTTTTCATTGAATGTGTCTTTCGTCAGTCTATGCTTAGGTCTACATCCAGAGGAAACAAAAAATAAAAATAGAATGTAGAACTACTTTACTGTTTCAAGTTTCAAGAAGCTAGCACAAACCGTGTTTGATTTAGAGTTCGAACTACATTTGTCAATATAGGTGAAAACAGAGTGAAACCTAAAAATTCAAACTGTTACTCCAAAAGAATGCTTCAATCTAGGAGAACTAAATTTGGACATCCAAGTGGGATTGGTGTACTGATCATTACTTGAAAGTATCATGAAGATTGGATGAAAAAATATATGTTGGGATTTCAGGAGACTCTAGTGTGTTGGAAGTTTGGCAACCCCTTTCAGTATAAGTGTTATTCGCCAGTCCCAGCTGTAGGATACAAGAGGAAACAAACCTTAGAGATAGAACGTAGAACTACTTTATTGTGTCAAGTTTCAAGAAGCTAGCACAAACCATGTTTGATTTAGAGTTCGAACTGCATCAGTCAATATAGGAGAAAACAGAGTGAAAACTAAAAATTCAAACTGTTACTGCAAACGAGTGCTTCAACGTAGGAGAACGGAACTTGAACATCCACGTTTTATTGGTGTACTGCTCATTATTGAAATTATCATGAAGGTCGGATAAAAAATATGTTGAGATTTCAGGAGCCTGTAGTATTTTGGCAGCCTAACAATGCTTTTCATTGAATGTGTCTTTCGTCAGTCTATGCTTAGGTCTACATCCAGAGGAAACAAAAAATAAAAATAGAATGTAGAACTACTTTACTGTTTCAAGTTTCAAGAAGCTAGCACAAACCGTGTTTTATTTAGAGTTCAAACTACATTTGTCAATATAGGAGAAAACAGAGTGAAACCTAAAAATTCAAACTGTTACTCCAAAAGAATGCTTCAATCTAGGAGAACTAAACTTTGGCATCCAAGTGGGATTGGTGTACTGATCATTACTTGAAAGTATCATGAAGACTGGATGAAAAAATATATGTTGAGATTTCAGGAGACTCTAGTTTGTTGGAATTTGGCAACCCCTTTCAGTATAAGTGTTATTCGCCAGTCCCAGCTTTGGGATACAAGAGCAAACAAACCTTAGAGATAGAACGTAGAACTACTTTATTGTGTCAAGTTTCAAGAAGCTAGCACAAATCGTGTTTGATTTAGAGTTCTAACTGCATCTGTCAATATAGGAGAAAACAGAGTGAAACCTATAATTTCTAACTGTTCCTGCAAACGAATGCTACAACCTAGAAGAACAAAACTTGGGCATCCACGTTTGATTGGTGTACTGATCAATACTTGAAAGAATCATGAAGATTGGATGAAAAAATATATGTTGAGATTTCAGGAGACGGTAGTTTTTTGGAAGGTTAACAACACCTTTCATTGAAAGGGTTATTCGCCAGTCTCTGCTTAAGGCTACATCAAGAGGAAACAAACCTTAGAGATAGAACTTAGAACTACTTTATTGTGTCAAGTTTCAAGAACCTAGCACAAACCATGTTTGATTTAGAGTTCGAACTGCATCTGTCAAGATAGGAGAAAACAGAGTGAAAACTAAAAATTCAAACTGTTACTCCAAAAGAATGCTTCAATCTAGGAGAACTAAATTTGGGCATCCAAGTGGGATTGGTGTACTGATCATTACTTGAAATTATCATGAAGATTGGATGAAAAAATATATGTTGAGATTTCAGGAGAATCTAGTGTGTTGGAAGTTTGGCAACCCCTTTCAGGATAAGTGTTATTCGCCAGTCCCAGCTTTAGGATACAAGAGGAAACAAACCTTAGAGATAGAACGTATAACTACTTTATTGTGTCAAGTTTCAAGAAGCTAGCACAAACCGTGTTTGATTTAGAGTTCTAACTGCATCTGTCAATATAGGAGAAAACAGAGTGAAACCTATAATTTCTAACTGTTCCTGCAAACGAATGCTACAACCTAGAAGAACAAAACTTGGGCATCCACGTTTGATTGGTGTACTGATCAATACTTGAAAGAATCATG
This sequence comes from Callospermophilus lateralis, assembly GCF_048772815.1. Lineage (NCBI taxonomy): Eukaryota > Metazoa > Chordata > Mammalia > Rodentia > Sciuridae > Callospermophilus > Callospermophilus lateralis. Next base: position 46,876 of record NW_027516480.1, read on the forward strand.
AAGATTGGATGAAAAGATATATGTTGAGATTTCAGGAGACGGTAGTTTTTTGGAAGCTTAACAACGCCTTTCATTGAAAGTGTTTTTCGCCAGTCTCTGCTTAAGGCTACATCAAGAGGAAACAAACCTTAGAGATAGAACGTAGAACTACTTTATTGTGTCAAGTTTCAAGAAGCTAGCACAAACCGTGTTTCATTTAGAGTTCTAACTGCATCTGTCAATATAGGAGAAAACAGAGTGAACCCTATAATTTCTAACTGTTCCTGCAAACGAATGCTACAACCTAGAAGAACAAAACTTGGGCATCCAATTTGATTGGTGTACTGATCAATACTTGAAAGAATCATGAAGATTGGATGAAAAGATATATGTTTAGATTTCAGGAGACGGTAGTTTTTTGGAAGCTTAACAACGCCTTTCATTGAAAGTGTTATTCGCCAGTCTCTGCTTAAGGCTACATCAAGAGGAAACAAACCTTAGAGATAGATCGTAGAACTACTTTATTGTGTCAAGTTTCAAGAAGCTAGCACAAACCATGTTTGATTTAGAGTTAGAACTGCATCTTTCAATATAGGAGAAAACAGAGTGAAAACTAAAAATTCAAACTGTTACTGCAAACGAATGCTTCAAGCTAGGAGAACGAAACTTGAACATCCACTTTTTATTGGTGTACTGCTGATTACTTGAAATGATCATGAAGGTCGGAAAAAAAAATATGTTGAGATTTCAGGAGACTGTAGTATTTTGGCAGCCTAACAACGCCTTTCATTGAATGTGTCTTTCGTCAGTCTCTGCTTAGGTCTACATCCAGAGGAAACAAAAAATAAAAATAGAATGTAGAACTACTTTACTGTTTCAAGTTTCAAGAAGCTAGCACAAACCGTGTTTGATTTAGAGTTCAAACTACATTTGTCAATATAGGAGAAAACAGAGTGAAACCTAAAAATTCAAACTGTTACTCCAAAAGAATGCTTCAATCAAGGAGAACTAAACTTTGGCATCCAAGTGGGATTGGTGTACTGATCATTACTTGAAAGTATCATGAAGATTGGATGAAAAAATATATGTTGAGATTTCAGGAGACTCTAGTGTGTTGGAAGTTTGGCAACCCCTTTCAGGATAAGTGTTATTCGCCAGTCCCAGCTTTAGGATACAAGAGGAAACAAACCTTAGAGATAGAACGTAGAACTACTTTATTGTGTCAAGTTTCAAGAAGCTAGCACAAACCGTGTTTGATTTAGAGTTCTAACTGCATCTGTCAATATAGGAGAAAACAGAGTGAAACGTATAATTTCTAACTGTTCCTGCAAACGAATGCTACAACCTAGAAGAACAAAACTTGGGCATCCACGTTTGATTGGTGTACTGATCAATACTTGAAAGAATCATGAAGATTGGATGAAAAGATATATGTTGAGATTTCAGGAGACGGTAGTTTTTTGGAAGCTTAACAACGCCTTTCATTGAAAGTGTTTTTCGCCAGTCTCTGCTTAAGGCTACATCAAGAGGAAACAAACCTTAGAGATAGAACGTAGAACTACTTTATTGTGTCAAGTTTCAAGAAGCTAGCACAAACCGTGTTTCATTTAGAGTTCTAACTGCATCTGTCAATATAGGAGAAAACAGAGTGAACCCTATAATTTCTAACTGTTCCTGCAAGCGAATGCTACAACCTAGAAGAACAAAACTTGGGCATCCACGTTTGGTTGGTGTACTGATCAATACTTGAAAGAATCATGAAGATTGGATGAAAAAATATATGTTGAGATTTCAGTAGACCGTAGTTTTTTGGAAGTTTAACAACGCCTTCCATTGAAAGTGTTATTCGCCAGTCACTGCTTAAGGCTACATCAAGAGGAAACAAACCTTAGAGATAGAATGTAGAACTACTTTATTGTGTCAAGTTTCAAGAAGCTAGCACAAACCATGTTTGATTTAGAGTTCGAACTGCATCTGTCAATATAGGAGAAAACAGAGTGAAAACTAAAAATTCAAACTGTTACTGCAAACGAATGCTTCAACCTAGGAGAACGGAACTTGAACATCCACGTTTAATTGGTGTACTGCTCATTACTTGAAATTATCATGAAGGTCTGAAAAAAAAATATGTTGAGATATCAGGAGCCTGTAGTATTTTGGCAGCCTAACAACGCTTTTCATTGAATGTGTCTTTCGTCAGTCTATGCTTAGGTCTACATCCAGAGGAAACAAAAAATAAAAATAGAATGTAGAACTACTTTACTGTTTCAAGTTTCAAGAAGCTAGCACAAACCGTGTTTGATTTAGAGTTCGAACTACATTTGTCAATATAGGTGAAAACAGAGTGAAACCTAAAAATTCAAACTGTTACTCCAAAAGAATGCTTCAATCTAGGAGAACTAAATTTGGACATCCAAGTGGGATTGGTGTACTGATCATTACTTGAAAGTATCATGAAGATTGGATGAAAAAATATATGTTGGGATTTCAGGAGACTCTAGTGTGTTGGAAGTTTGGCAACCCCTTTCAGTATAAGTGTTATTCGCCAGTCCCAGCTGTAGGATACAAGAGGAAAACAAACCTTAGAGATAGAACGTAGAACTACTTTATTGTGTCAAGTTTCAAGAAGCTAGCACAAACCATGTTTGATTTAGAGTTCGAACTGCATCAGTCAATATAGGAGAAAACAGAGTGAAAACTAAAAATTCAAACTGTTACTGCAAACGAGTGCTTCAACGTAGGAGAACGGAACTTGAACATCCACGTTTTATTGGTGTACTGCTCATTATTGAAATTATCATGAAGGTCGGATAAAAAATATGTTGAGATTTCAGGAGCCTGTAGTATTTTGGCAGCCTAACAATGCTTTTCATTGAATGTGTCTTTCGTCAGTCTATGCTTAGGTCTACATCCAGAGGAAACAAAAAATAAAAATAGAATGTAGAACTACTTTACTGTTTCAAGTTTCAAGAAGCTAGCACAAACCGTGTTTTATTTAGAGTTCAAACTACATTTGTCAATATAGGAGAAAACAGAGTGAAACCTAAAAATTCAAACTGTTACTCCAAAAGAATGCTTCAATCTAGGAGAACTAAACTTTGGCATCCAAGTGGGATTGGTGTACTGATCATTACTTGAAAGTATCATGAAGACTGGATGAAAAAATATATGTTGAGATTTCAGGAGACTCTAGTTTGTTGGAATTTGGCAACCCCTTTCAGTATAAGTGTTATTCGCCAGTCCCAGCTTTGGGATACAAGAGCAAACAAACCTTAGAGATAGAACGTAGAACTACTTTATTGTGTCAAGTTTCAAGAAGCTAGCACAAATCGTGTTTGATTTAGAGTTCTAACTGCATCTGTCAATATAGGAGAAAACAGAGTGAAACCTATAATTTCTAACTGTTCCTGCAAACGAATGCTACAACCTAGAAGAACAAAACTTGGGCATCCACGTTTGATTGGTGTACTGATCAATACTTGAAAGAATCATGAAGATTGGATGAAAAAATATATGTTGAGATTTCAGGAGACGGTAGTTTTTTGGAAGGTTAACAACACCTTTCATTGAAAGGGTTATTCGCCAGTCTCTGCTTAAGGCTACATCAAGAGGAAACAAACCTTAGAGATAGAACTTAGAACTACTTTATTGTGTCAAGTTTCAAGAACCTAGCACAAACCATGTTTGATTTAGAGTTCGAACTGCATCTGTCAAGATAGGAGAAAACAGAGTGAAAACTAAAAATTCAAACTGTTACTCCAAAAGAATGCTTCAATCTAGGAGAACTAAATTTGGGCATCCAAGTGGGATTGGTGTACTGATCATTACTTGAAATTATCATGAAGATTGGATGAAAAAATATATGTTGAGATTTCAGGAGAATCTAGTGTGTTGGAAGTTTGGCAACCCCTTTCAGGATAAGTGTTATTCGCCAGTCCCAGCTTTAGGATACAAGAGGAAACAAACCTTAGAGATAGAACGTATAACTACTTTATTGTGTCAAGTTTCAAGAAGCTAGCACAAACCGTGTTTGATTTAGAGTTCTAACTGCATCTGTCAATATAGGAGAAAACAGAGTGAAACCTATAATTTCTAACTGTTCCTGCAAACGAATGCTACAACCTAGAAGAACAAAACTTGGGCATCCACGTTTGATTGGTGTACTGATCAATACTTGAAAGAATCATGAAGATTGGATGAAAAGATATATGTTGAGATTTCAGGAGACGGTAGTTTTTTGGAAGCTTAACAACGCCTTTCATTGAAAGTGTTTTTCGCCAGTCTCTGCTTAAGGCTACATCAAGAGGAAACAAACCTTAGAGATAGAACGTAGAACTACTTTATTGTGTCAAGTTTCAAGAAGCTAGCACAAACCGTGTTTCATTTAGAGTTCTAACTGCATCTGTCAATATAGGAGAAAACAGAGTGAACCCTATAATTTCTAACTGTTCCTGCAAACGAATGCTACAACCTAGAAGAACAAAACTTGGGCATCCAATTTGATTGGTGTACTGATCAATACTTGAAAGAATCATGAAGATTGGATGAAAAGATATATGTTTAGATTTCAGGAGACGGTAGTTTTTTGGAAGCTTAACAACGCCTTTCATTGAAAGTGTTATTCGCCAGTCTCTGCTTAAGGCTACATCAAGAGGAAACAAACCTTAGAGATAGATCGTAGAAACTACTTTATTGTGTCAAGTTTCAAGAAGCTAGCACAAACCATGTTTGATTTAGAGTTAGAACTGCATCTTTCAATATAGGAGAAAACAGAGTGAAAACTAAAAAATTCAAACTGTTACTGCAAACGAATGCTTCAAGCTAGGAGAACGAAACTTGAACATCCACTTTTTATTGGTGTACTGCTGATTACTTGAAATGATCATGAAGGTCGGAAAAAAAAATATGTTGAGATTTCAGGAGACTGTAGTATTTTGGCAGCCTAACAACGCCTTTCATTGAATGTGTCTTTCGTCAGTCTCTGCTTAGGTCTACATCCAGAGGAAACAAAAAATAAAAATAGAATGTAGAACTACTTTACTGTTTCAAGTTTCAAGAAGCTAGCACAAACCGTGTTTGATTTAGAGTTCAAACTACATTTGTCAATATAGGAGAAAACAGAGTGAAACCTAAAAATTCAAACTGTTACTCCAAAAGAATGCTTCAATCTAGGAGAACTAAACTTTGGCATCCAAGTGGGATTGGTGTACTGATCATTACTTGAAAGTATCATGAAGATTGGATGAAAAAAAATATGTTGAGATTTCAGGAGACTCTAGTGTGTTGGAAGTTTGGCAACCCCTTTCAGTATAAGTGTTATTCGCCAGTCCCAGCTTTAGGATACAAGAGGAAAGAAACCTTAGAGATAGAACGTAGAACTACTTTATTGTGTCAAGTTTCAAGAAGCTAGCACAAACCGTGTTTGATTTAGAGTTCTAACTGCATCTGTCAATATAGGAGAAAACAGAGTGAAACCTATAATTTCTAACTGTTCCTGCAAACGAATGCTACAATCTAGAAGAACAAAACTTGGGCATCCAAGTTTGATTGGTGTACTGATCAATACTTGAAAGAATCATGAAGATTGGATGAAAAGATATATGTTGAGATTTCAGGAGACGGTAGTTTTTTGGAAGCTTAACAACGCAATTCATTGAATGTGTTATTCGCCAGTCTCTGCTTAAGGCTACATCAAGAGGAAACAAACCTTAGAGATAGAACGTAGAACTACTTTATTGTGTCAAGTTTCATGAAGCTAGCACTAACCATGTTTGATTTAGAGTTCGAACTGCATCTGTCAATATAGGAGAAAACAGAGTGAAAACTAAAAATTCAAACTGTTACTGCAAACGAATGCTTCAAGCTAGGAGAACGAAACTTGAACATCCACGTTTTATTGGTGTACTGCTCATTACTTGAAATGATCATGAAGGTCGGAAAAAAATATGTTGATATTTCAGGAGACTGTGGTATTTTGGCAGCCTAACAACGCCTTTCATTGAATGTGTCTTTCGTGAGTCTCTGCTTAGGTCTACATCCAGAGGAAACAAAAAATAAAAATAGAATGTAGAACTACTTTACTGTTTCAAGTTTCAAGAAGCTAGCACAAACCGTGTTTGATTTAGAGTTCGAACTACATTTGTCAATATAGGAGAAAACAGAGTGAAACCTAAAAATTCAAACTGTTACTCCAAAAGAATGCTTCAATCTAGGAGAACTAAACTTTGGCATCCAAGTGGGATTGGTGTACTGATCATTACTTGAAAGTATCATGAAGATTGGATGAAAAAATATATGTTGAGATTTCAGGAGACTCTAGTGTGTTGGAAGTTTGGCAACCCCTTTCAGTATAAGTGTTATTCGCCAGTCCCAGCTTTAGGATACAAGAGGAAACAAACCTTAGAGATAGAACGTAGAACTACTTTATTGTGTCAAGTTTCAAGAAGCTAGCACAAACCGTGTTTGATTTAGAGTTCTAACTGCATCTGTCAATATAGGAGAAAACAGAGTGAAACCTATAATTCTAACTGTTCCTGCAAACGAATGCTACAACCTAGAAGAACAAAACTTGGGCATCCACGTTTGATTGGTGTACTGATCAATACTTGAAAGAATCATGAAGATTGGGTGAAAAGTTATATGTTGAGATTTCAGGAGACGGTAGTTTTTCGGAAGCTTAACAACGCCTTTCATTGAGAGTGTTATTCGCCAGTCTCTGCTTAAGGCTACATCAAGAGGAAACAAACCTTAGAGATAGAACGTGGAACTACTTTATCGTGTCAAGTTTCAAGAAGCTAGCACAAACCGTGTTTGATTTAGAGTTCGAACTGCATCTGTCAATATAGGAGAAAACAGAGTGAAAACTAAAACTTCAAACTGTTACTGCAAACGAATGCTTCAAGCTAGAGAACGAAACTTGAACATCCACGTTTTATTGGTGTACTGCTGATTACATGAAATTATCATGAAGGTCGGAAAAAAAAATATGTTGAGATTTCAGGAGACTGTAGTATTTTGGTAGCCTAACAACGCCTTTCATTGAATGTGTCTTTCGTCAGTCTCTGCTTAGGTCTACATCCAGAGGAAACAAAAAATAAAAATAGAATGTAGAACTACTTTACTGTTTCAAGTTTCAAGAAGCTAGCACAAACCGTGTTTGATTTAGAGTTCGAACTACATTTGTCAATATAGGAGAAAACAGAGTGAAACCTAAAAATTCAAACTGTTACTCCAAAAGAATGCTTCAATCTAGGAGAACTAAACATTGGCATCCAAGTGGGATTGGTGTACTGATCATTACTTGAAAGTATCATGAAGATTGGATGAAAAAATATATGTTGAGATTTCAGGAGACTCTAGTGTGTTGGAAGTTTGGCAACCCCTTTCAGTATAAGTGTTATTCGCCAGTCCCAGCTTTAGGATACAAGAGGAAACAAACCTTAGAGATAGAACGTAGAACTACTTTATTGTGTCAAGTTTCAAGAAGCTAGCACAAACCGTGTTTGATTTAGAGTTCTAACTGCATCTGTCAATATAGGAGAAAACAGAGTGAAACCTATAATTTCTAACTGTTCCTGCAAACGAATGCTACAACCTAGAAGAACAAAACTTGGGCATCCACGTTTGATTGGTGTACTGATCAATACTTGAAAGAATCATGAATATTGAATGAAAAAATATATGTTGAGATTTCAGGAGACGTAGTTTTTTGGAAGCTTAACAACGCCTTTCATTGAAAGTGTTATTCACCAGTCTCTGCTAAAGGCTACATCAAGAGGAAACAAACCTTAGAGATAGAACGTAGAACTACTTTATTGTGTCAAGTTTTCAAGAAGCTAGCACAAACCATGTTTGATTTAGAGTTCAAACTGCATCTGTCAATATAGGAGAAAACAGAGTGAAAACTAAAAATTCAAACTGTTACTGCAAACGAATGCTTCAACCTAGAAGAACGAAACTTGAACATCCACGTTTTATTGGTGTACTGCTCATTACTTGAAATGATCATGAAGGTCTGAAAAAAAATATGTTGAGATTTCAGGAGACTGTGGTATTTTGGCAGCCTAACAACGCCTTTCATTGAAAGTGTCTTTCGTGAGTCTCTGCTTAGGTCTACATCCAGAGGAAACAAAAAATAAAAATAGAATGTAGAACTACTTTACTGTTTCAAGTTTCAAGAAGCTAGCACAAACCGTGTTTGATTTAGAGTTCGAACTACATTTGTCAATATAGGAGAAAACAGAGTGAAACCTAAAAATTCAAACTGTTACTCCAAAAGAATGCTTCAATCTAGGAGAACTAAACTTTGGCATCCAAGTGGGATTGGTGTACTGATCATTACTTGAAAGTATCATGAAGATTGGATGAAAAAATATATGTTGAGATTTCAGGAGACTCTAGTGTGTTGGAAGTTTGGCAACCCCTTTCAGTATAAGTGTTATTCGCCAGTCCCAGGTTTAGGATACAAGAGGAAACAAACCTTAGAGATAGAACGTAGAACTACTTTATTGTGTCAAGTTTCAAGAAGCTAGCACACACCGTGTTTGATTTAGAGTTCTAACTGCATCTGTCAATATAGGAGAAAACAGAGTGAAACCTATAATTTCTAACTGTTCCTGCAAACGAATGCTACAACCTAGAAGAACAAAACTTGGGCATTAAGGTTTGATTGGTGTTCTGATCAATACTTGAAAGAATCATGTGATTGGATGAAAAGTTATATGTTGAGATTTCAGGAGACGATAGTTTTTCGGAAGCTTAACAACGCCTTTCATTGAAAGTGTTATTCGCCAGTCTCTGCTTAAGGCTACATCAAGAGGAAACAAACCTTAGAGATAGAACGTAGAACTACTTTATTGTGTCAAGTTTCAAGAAGCTAGCACAAACCATGTTTGATTTAGAGTTCGAACTGCTTCTGTCAATATAGGAGAAAACAGAGTGAAAACTAAAAATTCAAACTGTTACTGCAAACGAATGCTTCAACCTAGGAGAACGAAACTTGAACATCCACGTTTTATTGGTGTACTTCTCATTACTTGAAATGATCATGAAGGTCGGAAAAAAAATATGTTGAGATTTCAGGAGACTGTATTATTTTGGCAGCCTAACAATGCCTTTCATTGAATGTGTCTTTCGTCAGTCTCTGCTTAGGTCTACATCCAGAGGAAACAAAAAATAAAAATAGAATGTAGAACTACTTTACTGTTTCAAGTTTCAAGAAGCTAGCACAAACCGTGTTTGATTTAGAGTTCAAACTACATTTGTCAATATAGGAGAAAACAGAGTGAAACCTAAAAATTCAAACTGTTACTCCAAAAGAATGCTTCAATCTAGGAGAACTAAACTTTGGCATCCAAGTGGGATTGGTGTACTGATCATTACTTGAAATTATCATGAAGATTGGATGAAAAAATATATGTTGAGATTTCAGGAGACTCTAGTGTGTTGGAATTTTGGCAACCTCTTTCAGTATAAGTGTTATTCGCCAGTCTCAGCTTTAGGATACAAGAGGAAACACACCTTAGAGATAGAACGTAGAACTACTTTATTGTGTCAAGTTTCAAGAAGCTAGCACAAACCGTGTTTGATTCAGAGTTCTAACTGCATCTGTCAATATAGGAGAAAACAGAGTGAAACCTATAATTTCTAACTGTTCCTGCAAACGAATGCTACACCCTAGAAGAACAAAACTTGGGCATCCACGTTTGATTGGTGTACTGATCAATACTTGAAAGAATCATGAAGATTGGATGAAAAGATATATGTTGAGATTTCAGGAGACGGTAGTTTTTTGGAAGCTTAACAACGCCTTTCATTGAAAGTGTTATTCGCCAGTGTCTGCTTAAGGCTACATCAAGAGGAAACAAACCTTAGAGATAGAACGTAGAACTACTTTATCGTGTCAAGTTTCAAGAAGCTAGCACAAACCATGTTTGATTTAGAGTTCGAACTGCATCTGTCAATATAGGAGAAAACAGAGTGAAAACTAAAAATTCAAACTGTTACTGCAAACGAATGCTTCAACATAGGAGAACGAAACTTGAACATCCACGTTTTATTGGTGTACTGCTCATTACTTTAAATGATCATGAAGGTCGGAAAAAAATATGTTGAGATTTCAGGAGACTGTGGTATTTTGGCAGCCTAACAACGCCTTTCATTGAATGTGTCTTTCGTGAGTCTCTGCTTAGGTCTACATCCAGAGGAAACAAAAGAATAAAAATAGAATGTAGAACTACTTTACTGTTTCAAGTTTCAAGAAGCTAGCACAAACCGTGTTTGATTTAGAGTTCGAACTACATTTGTCAATATAGGAGAAAACAGAGTGAAACCTAAAAATTCAAACTGTTACTCCAAAAGAATGCTTCAATCTAGGAGAACTAAACTTTGGCATCCAAGTGGGATTGGTGTACTGATCATTACTTGAAAGTATCATGAAGATTGGATGAAAAAATATATGTTGAGATTTCAGGAGACTCTAGTGTGTTGGAAGTTTGGCAACCCCTTTCAGTATAAGTGTTATTCGCCAGTCCCAGCTTTAGGATACAAGAGGAAACAAACCTTAGAGATAGAACGTAGAACTACTTTATTGTGTCAAGTTTCAAGAAGCTAGCACAAACCGTGTTTGATTTAGAGTTCTAACTGCCTCTGTCAATGTAGGAGAAAACAGAGTGAAACCTATAATTTCTAACTGTTCCTGCAAACGAATGCTACAACCTAGAAGAACAAAACTTGGGCATTAAGGTTTGATTGGTGTACTGATCAATACTTGAAAGAATCATGTGATTGGATGAAAAGTTATATGTTGAGATTTCAGGAGACGATAGTTTTTCGGAAGCTTAACAACGCCTTTCATTGAAAGTGTTATTCGCCAGTCTCTGCTTAAGGCTACATCAAGAGGAAACAAACCTTAGAGATAGAACGTAGAACTACTTTATTGTGTCAAGTTTCAAGAAGCTAGCACAAACCATGTTTGATTTAGAGTTCGAACTGCTTCTGTCAATATAGGAGAAAACAGAGTGAAAACTAAAAATTCAAACTGTTACTGCAAACGAATGCTTCAACCTAGGAGAACGAAACTTGAACATCCACGTTTTATTGGTGTACTGCTCATTACTTGAAATGATCATGAAGGTCGGAAAAAAAATACGTTGAGATTTCAGGAGACTGTATTATTTTGGCAGCCTAACAATGCCTTTCATTGAATGTGTCTTTCGTCAATCTCTGCTTAGGTCTACATCCAGAGAAAACAAAAAATAAAATAGAATGTAGAACTACTTTACTGTTTCAAGTTTCAAGAAGCTAGCACAAACCGTGTTTGATTTAGAGTTCGAACTACATTTGTCAATATAGGAGAAAACAGAGTGAAACCTAAAAATTCAACCTGTTACTCCAAAAGAATGCTTCAATCTAGGAGAACTAAACTTTGGCATCCAAGTGGGATTGGTGTACTGATCATTACTTGAAATTATCATGAAGATTGGATGAAAAAATATATGTTGAGATTTCAGGAGACTCTAGTGTGTTGGAAGTTTGGCAACCTCTTTCAGTATAAGTGTTATTCGCCAGTCT